>NW_025423815.1:0-32445 GCF_020740605.2 Lemur catta | reverse complement strand
CCTCCCCCCGGGCTCCCGCGGGACGGAACGGCGCACCGCACCGCACCCGCACCGCACCGCACACGGCAGGTCGCCGGCCACGGCCACCCCGGGGCAGGGAGGACGCGCCACAGGAAACCGGGGGAACGCAGGGAGCGCTCGCACCCAGACCGGGTCGCGGCCGCGCCCCCAAGCCCCTCCCCACCGTGCCCTCGCGTGGGGCGGCGGAGGGCCCCCTCGCGCGCACTCTCCGCCTCTGGCCCTCCTTCCCCGCGCCTGGAAGTCCGTCCCAGCGCGCGCCTGCCCGCGGGTCTGCTCGCCGGCCTGTGGGACGCTGGTGCGGCGGCGTCCGCGTTTCCGCCGGGGGGAGACGGGGTCAGTGTCCCCCCGCCCTCCCTCGCGCCCCCCGCCCCGATCCGGACGCGGGGGGTCTGGGAGAAGCGCCGGGGCGGCGGGAGGGGACCGGACCGGACTGGGCGGGGAGGGGCGCTTAGCTGCTCGGCCTCTTGGGGCGTCCCGGAGCGCCCCCCGGCGTCTGAGGCCACGCAGCCCTGAAGGCGCCCGGTCTCGCCCGATCTGGGAAGCTAAGCAGGGTCGGGCCCGGTCGGGACCTGGATGGGAGACCGCCAGCCAGGGCATCATACCCTACCGGGTGCGGGCCGGCCGTCCGTCGGCGTTTTTTGCTTTTCTTTCTCTGCCTCTTTTGCTGTCCCGCCGCCCCGGGCTGGAAGGCGGGAGGGGCTCCTCCGCCCGCCTCGGCCGGGGAGGGGGGCGCCCGCCTCCCGCCCCCGGCCGGCCGGGGACCCTGCCCCGCGGCCCCCGGAGAGAGGGTCAGATTTTACACGTTGAGGCTCAGTCCCCGGAGGCTGTCGCCCCTCACACACCTGCCGCAGGTCCGGGCCTCCGCGACTTCTGACGCACCGGCTCTGAAGGCAGGACACGTTGAGGACAATTTCTACACTGGTCCGAGCAGACGACCACGTTACCCTACGAAAGGGAAAATTCGACCCTATCCACGTACGCCCAAGAATAGAATCGAAACAGTTGGCCGTTCGTTCACGATAAAAGAGTTTGAGAATCCAGATGAGAAGACATCTCGAAACACTTTTTCAAAAGTCTAAGTCTTCAGAAAATATTCCCACGTTCCGACAAAGAAGTGAAAACATTCTTTGGAAAGTCACGAGCAAGACCAGGGTGTTGATATGACATCCTTCTCTTCCATACTGCAAGAGACGCTCTGAAAATTCACTAAAGCGAGGTAAAACAAACAAACAAACCAACAAACAACAACAACAAAACAAAAACAAAAACAAAAACCAAGAGTATGTTGGAAGGGAAAATCACCTCTCTCCTTTACGTCACCTCCTACGGTTCTCAGAATAGACTGTTGGCCCGTGTGCACGGGGAGACCGGCAAGAAACCCTCAGCGAGTTCGGCAAGACAGCTCCATCTGAAGTCCGCATTCCATCGATAGTTTGAATCCTTCTTATTTCCTACCAGATACACAATAAGGAATGCGATTTTTCAAAAAGATTCACATTCGGAAGTCACACAAGGTCTACCTAGCGCCTGGGGGAAAGGGGCGCCGACGTAGATGGAGAACTTAGTAAAAACATAAATGCTGGCCCAAATCGATGGAGAGTTAGACCGTCTTCCTAGATAGATGGACACAGAATCTCCACCAGGATCATTTCCCCCACATGGATACATAATCAAATGTAAACAGGGCTGTGACTAGAAATTGACAGTCCGTTTCACTCTCTTTTACTTTCCACTTGGGAAATGGATACGTTAAAGCATAAGCATTATTATTATTATGTCAAATAGAATGAACTGGACCCAAACTCCACCGCTCACCTACGAAAAATGGGAGTTTATTCCCAAGTCGGAAGCCGCCGTGTCTCTTCTTCTGAAGGCACGGAACCAAGAAAACACTTGCTCCAGACGAAGCCCATCTCCAACGGTCATCGTGTTCCTTGCTTGCCCTTGGAAAGTTTTTGCTCTCTAGGAGATGTCTCTCTCATCGATATTTTTTGTTAATTTCACAGTTCCTACGATATATGCCGAACCCTTCTGGATTCATTCCGGCTCACTTGTGTCCCAGGGGAGACCTTCGGTTTGGAGAATCATCCCTGCTTACACACGAAGCCGGGGTTCATCGGCACTTCTATCGAATGGCACTGCACGAAGAAACGGAAACCTCTCTGTCCCACCTTTGACTAGGTCCACGGAAACGGGGCTCCCGTGAGGGTCACCGTAGGTGTTCCCCGCTCACGTGTGCCCTCTCTTCTCTACGGCACGTGCTACTCGGAGAAGACGCTGGTCCCTAAATTATGCCCGTGTTTATCTGTGTCCCCTTATGCTAAATGGTTTTCCAAAGGGTTTTCTGTAAATCCACCTGCCCCGTCGGCGGCCTGCGTGTAAGATTTCTCCCCCTAGCCGACAGAGCTAGCGATCGCTTTTGTAACTTTCCTCCGTACCGGGAGCTGTAGGCTCTTGCCTCTTCTTCGGTCCCGCCGCCGGCCTGCGGGGGTGGGGAAGGGGAGCCCCCGGGGCATCCTCCCCTCCCCCCGCCGCAGCAGCACCGCCAGGAGGCCGAGGCGGCGGCGGCGGCAGGGCCTCCCAGCCCTTCCGCCAGCAGCCGCGCCCCACACCGGGCCGGGGGGCGGGATCCCTAAGTGCTTGCTGGGTCTCCCCAGCCCCCCCGCGCCGCACTCCGGGACATCCCCTACCTCGGGCGCGTGACGGTCCGCGGCGGCGGAGAACCGTCCCCCGGGCCCCAGGACCCCCAGCCCACCGTGGACTTCCTCTCCGCCGCACCCCGGGGACCCCCCAGGCCCAGGGCTCCCGCGGGGCGGGCTCCTCCCCCGGGCTCCCGCGGGACGGAACGGCGCACCGCACCGCACCGCACCGCACCGCACACGGCAGGTCGCCGGCCACGGCCACCCCGGGGCAGGGAGGACGCGCCACAGGAAACCGGGGAACGCAGGGAGCGCTCGCACCCAGACCCGGTCGCGGCCGCGCCCCCAAGCCCCTCCCCACCGTGCCCTCGCGTGGGGCGGCGGAGGGCCCCCTCGCGCGCACTCTCCGCCTCTGGCCCTCCTTCCCCGCGCCTGGAAGTCCGTCCCAGCGCGCGCCTGCCCGCGGGTCTGCTCGCCGGCCTGTGGGACGCTGGTGCGGCGCGTCCGCGTTTCCGCCGGGGGAGACGGGGTCAGTGTCCCCCCGCCCTCCCTCGCGCCCCCCGCCCCGATCCGGACGCGGGGGGTCTGGAGAAGCGCCGGGGCGGCGGGAGGGACCGGACCGGACTGGGCGGGGAGGGGCGCTTAGCTGCTCGGCCTCTTGGGGCGTCCCGGAGCGCCCCCCGGCGTCTGAGGCCACGCAGCCCTGAAGGCGCCCGGTCTCGCCCGATCTGGGAAGCTAAGCAGGGTCGGGCCCGGTCGGGACCTGGATGGGAGACCGCCAGCCAGGGCATCATACCCTACCGGGTGCGGCCGGCCGTCCGTCGGCGTTTTTGCTTTTCTTTCTCTGCCTCTTTTGCTGTCCCGCCGCCCCGGGCTGGAAGGCGGGAGGGGCTCCTCCGCCCGCCTCGGCCGGGGAGGGGGGCGCCCGCCTCCCGCCCCCGGCCGGCCGGGACCCTGCCCCGCGGCCCCCGGAGAGAGGGTCAGATTTTACACGTTGAGGCTCAGTCCCCGGAGGCTGTCGCCCCTCACACACCTGCCGCAGGTCCGGGCCTCCGCGACTTCTGACGCACCGGCTCTGAAGGCAGGACACGTTGAGGACAATTTCTACACTGGTCCGAGCAGACGACCACGTTACCCTACGAAAGGGAAAATTCGACCCTATCCACGTACGCCCAAGAATAGAATCGAAACAGTTGGCCGTTCGTTCACGATAAAAGAGTTTGAGAATCCAGATGAGAAGACATCTCGAAACACTTTTTCAAAAGTCTAAGTCTTCAGAAAATATTCCCACGTTCCGACAAAGAAGTGAAAACATTCTTTGGAAAGTCACGAGCAAGACCAGGGTGTTGATATGACATCCTTCTCTTCCATACTGCAAGAGACGCTCTGAAAATTCACTAAAGCGAGGTAAAACAAACAAACAAACCAACAAACAACAACAACAAAACAAAAACAAAAACAAAAACCAAGAGTATGTTGGAAGGGAAAATCACCTCTCTCCTTTACGTCACCTCCTACGGTTCTCAGAATAGACTGTTGGCCCGTGTGCACGGGAGACCGGCAAGAAACCCTCAGCGAGTTCGGCAAGACAGCTCCATCTGAAGTCCGCATTCCATCGATAGTTTGAATCCTTCTTATTTCCTACCAGATACACAATAAGGAATGCGATTTTTCAAAAAGATTCACATTCGGAAGTCACACAAGGTCTACCTAGCGCCTGGGGGAAAGGGGCGCCGACGTAGATGGAGAACTTAGTAAAAACATAAATGCTGGCCCAAATCGATGGAGAGTTAGACCGTCTTCCTAGATAGATGGACACAGAATCTCCACCAGGATCATTTCCCCCACATGGATACATAATCAAATGTAAACAGGGCTGTGACTAGAAATTGACAGTCCGTTTCACTCTCTTTTACTTTCCACTTGGGAAATGGATACGTTAAAGCATAAGCATTATTATTATTATGTCAAATAGAATGAACTGGACCCAAACTCCACCGCTCACCTACGAAAAATGGGAGTTTATTCCCAAGTCGGAAGCCGCCGTGTCTCTTCTTCTGAAGGCACGGAACCAAGAAAACACTTGCTCCAGACGAAGCCCATCTCCACGGTCATCGTGTTCCTTGCTTGCCCTTGGAAAGTTTTTGCTCTCTAGGAGATGTCTCTCTCATCGAGATTTTTTGTTAATTTCACAGTTCCTACGATATATGCCGAACCCTTCTGGATTCATTCCGGCTCACTTGTGTCCCAGGGGAGACCTTCGGTTTGGAGAATCATCCCTGCTTACACACGAAGCCGGGGTTCATCGGCACTTCTATCGAATGGCACTGCACGAAGAAACGGAAACCTCTCTGTCCCACCTTTGACTAGGTCCACGGAAACGGGGCTCCCGTGAGGGTCACCGTAGGTGTTCCCCGCTCACGTGTGCCCTCTCTTCTCTACGGCACGTGCTACTCGGAGAAGACGCTGGTCCCTAAATTATGCCCGTGTTTATCTGTGTCCCCTTATGCTAAATGGTTTTCCAAAGGGTTTTCTGTAAATCCACCTGCCCCGTCGGCGGCCTGCGTGTAAGATTTCTCCCCCTAGCCGACAGAGCTAGCGATCGCTTTTGTAACTTTCCTCCGTACCGGGAGCTGTAGGCTCTTGCCTCTTCTTCGGTCCCGCCGCCGGCCTGCGGGGGTGGGGAAGGGGAGCCCCCGGGGCATCCTCCCCTCCCCCCGCCGCAGCAGCACCGCCAGGAGGCCGAGGCGGCGGCGGCGGCAGGGCCTCCCAGCCCTTCCGCCAGCAGCCGCGCCCCACACCGGGCCGGGGGGCGGGATCCCTAAGTGCTTGCTGGGTCTCCCCAGCCCCCCCGCGCCGCACTCCGGGACATCCCCTACCTCGGGCGCGTGACGGTCCGCGGCGGCGGAGAACCGTCCCCCGGGCCCCAGGACCCCCAGCCCACCGTGGACTTCCTCTCCGCCGCACCCCGGGGACCCCCCAGGCCCAGGGCTCCCGCGGGGCGGGCTCCTCCCCCGGGCTCCCGCGGGACGGAACGGCGCACCGCACCGCACCGCACCGCACCGCACACGGCAGGTCGCCGGCCACGGCCACCCCGGGGCAGGGAGGACGCGCCACAGGAAACCGGGGGAACGCAGGGAGCGCTCGCACCCAGACCCGGTCGCGGCCGCGCCCCCAAGCCCCTCCCCACCGTGCCCTCGCGTGGGGCGGCGGAGGGCCCCCTCGCGCGCACTCTCCGCCTCTGGCCCTCCTTCCCCGCGCCTGGAAGTCCGTCCCAGCGCGCGCCTGCCCGCGGGTCTGCTCGCCGGCCTGTGGGACGCTGGTGCGGCGCGTCCGCGTTTCCGCCGGGGGAGACGGGGTCAGTGTCCCCCCGCCCTCCCTCGCGCCCCCCGCCCCGATCCGGACGCGGGGGGTCTGGAGAAGCGCCGGGGCGGCGGGAGGGACCGGACCGGACTGGGCGGGGAGGGGCGCTTAGCTGCTCGGCCTCTTGGGGCGTCCCGGAGCGCCCCCCGGCGTCTGAGGCCACGCAGCCCTGAAGGCGCCCGGTCTCGCCCGATCTGGGAAGCTAAGCAGGGTCGGGCCCGGTCGGGACCTGGATGGGAGACCGCCAGCCAGGGCATCATACCCTACCGGGTGCGGCCGGCCGTCCGTCGGCGTTTTTGCTTTTCTTTCTCTGCCTCTTTTGCTGTCCCGCCGCCCCGGGCTGGAAGGCGGGAGGGGCTCCTCCGCCCGCCTCGGCCGGGGAGGGGGGCGCCCGCCTCCCGCCCCCGGCCGGCCGGGACCCTGCCCCGCGGCCCCCGGAGAGAGGGTCAGATTTTACACGTTGAGGCTCAGTCCCCGGAGGCTGTCGCCCCTCACACACCTGCCGCAGGTCCGGGCCTCCGCGACTTCTGACGCACCGGCTCTGAAGGCAGGACACGTTGAGGACAATTTCTACACTGGTCCGAGCAGACGACCACGTTACCCTACGAAAGGGAAAATTCGACCCTATCCACGTACGCCCAAGAATAGAATCGAAACAGTTGGCCGTTCGTTCACGATAAAAGAGTTTGAGAATCCAGATGAGAAGACATCTCGAAACACTTTTTCAAAAGTCTAAGTCTTCAGAAAATATTCCCACGTTCCGACAAAGAAGTGAAAACATTCTTTGGAAAGTCACGAGCAAGACCAGGGTGTTGATATGACATCCTTCTCTTCCATACTGCAAGAGACGCTCTGAAAATTCACTAAAGCGAGGTAAAACAAACAAACAAACCAACAAACAACAACAACAAAACAAAAACAAAAACAAAAACCAAGAGTATGTTGGAAGGGAAAATCACCTCTCTCCTTTACGTCACCTCCTACGGTTCTCAGAATAGACTGTTGGCCCGTGTGCACGGGAGACCGGCAAGAAACCCTCAGCGAGTTCGGCAAGACAGCTCCATCTGAAGTCCGCATTCCATCGATAGTTTGAATCCTTCTTATTTCCTACCAGATACACAATAAGGAATGCGATTTTTCAAAAAGATTCACATTCGGAAGTCACACAAGGTCTACCTAGCGCCTGGGGGAAAGGGGCGCCGACGTAGATGGAGAACTTAGTAAAAACATAAATGCTGGCCCAAATCGATGGAGAGTTAGACCGTCTTCCTAGATAGATGGACACAGAATCTCCACCAGGATCATTTCCCCCACATGGATACATAATCAAATGTAAACAGGGCTGTGACTAGAAATTGACAGTCCGTTTCACTCTCTTTTACTTTCCACTTGGGAAATGGATACGTTAAAGCATAAGCATTATTATTATTATGTCAAATAGAATGAACTGGACCCAAACTCCACCGCTCACCTACGAAAAATGGGAGTTTATTCCCAAGTCGGAAGCCGCCGTGTCTCTTCTTCTGAAGGCACGGAACCAAGAAAACACTTGGTCCAGACGAAGCCCATCTCCACGGTCATCGTGTTCCTTGCTTGCCCTTGGAAAGTTTTTGCTCTCTAGGAGATGTCTCTCTCATCGAGATTTTTTGTTAATTTCACAGTTCCTACGATATATGCCGAACCCTTCTGGATTCATTCCGGCTCACTTGTGTCCCAGGGGAGACCTTCGGTTTGGAGAATCATCCCTGCCTACACACGAAGCCGGGGTTCATCGGCACTTCTATCGAATGGCACTGCACGAAGAAACGGAAACCTCTCTGTCCCACCTTTGACTAGGTCCACGGAAACGGGGCTCCCGTGAGGGTCACCGTAGGTGTTCCCCGCTCACGTGTGCCCTCTCTTCTCTACGGCACGTGCTACTCGGAGAAGACGCTGGTCCCTAAATTATGCCCGTGTTTATCTGTGTCCCCTTATGCTAAATGGTTTTCCAAAGGGTTTTCTGTAAATCCACCTGCCCCGTCGGCGGCCTGCGTGTAAGATTTCTCCCCCTAGCCGACAGAGCTAGCGATCGCTTTTGTAACTTTCCTCCGTACCGGGAGCTGTAGGCTCTTGCCTCTTCTTCGGTCCCGCCGCCGGCCTGCGGGGGTGGGGAAGGGGAGCCCCCGGGGCATCCTCCCCTCCCCCCGCCGCAGCAGCACCGCCAGGAGGCCGAGGCGGCGGCGGCGGCAGGGCCTCCCAGCCCTTCCGCCAGCAGCCGCGCCCCACACCGGGCCGGGGGGCGGGATCCCTAAGTGCTTGCTGGGTCTCCCCAGCCCCCCCGCGCCGCACTCCGGGACATCCCCTACCTCGGGCGCGTGACGGTCCGCGGCGGCGGAGAACCGTCCCCCGGGCCCCAGGACCCCCAGCCCACCGTGGACTTCCTCTCCGCCGCACCCCGGGGACCCCCCAGGCCCAGGGCTCCCGCGGGGCGGGCTCCTCCCCCGGGCTCCCGCGGGACGGAACGGCGCACCGCACCGCACCGCACCGCACCGCACACGGCAGGTCGCCGGCCACGGCCACCCCGGGGCAGGGAGGACGCGCCACAGGAAACCGGGGAACGCAGGGAGCGCTCGCACCCAGACCCGGTCGCGGCCGCGCCCCCAAGCCCCTCCCCACCGTGCCCTCGCGTGGGGCGGCGGAGGGCCCCCTCGCGCGCACTCTCCGCCTCTGGCCCTCCTTCCCCGCGCCTGGAAGTCCGTCCCAGCGCGCGCCTGCCCGCGGGTCTGCTCGCCGGCCTGTGGGACGCTGGTGCGGCGCGTCCGCGTTTCCGCCGGGGGAGACGGGGTCAGTGTCCCCCCGCCCTCCCTCGCGCCCCCCGCCCCGATCCGGACGCGGGGGGTCTGGAGAAGCGCCGGGGCGGCGGGAGGGACCGGACCGGACTGGGCGGGGAGGGGCGCTTAGCTGCTCGGCCTCTTGGGGCGTCCCGGAGCGCCCCCCGGCGTCTGAGGCCACGCAGCCCTGAAGGCGCCCGGTCTCGCCCGATCTGGGAAGCTAAGCAGGGTCGGGCCCGGTCGGGACCTGGATGGGAGACCGCCAGCCAGGGCATCATACCCTACCGGGTGCGGCCGGCCGTCCGTCGGCGTTTTTGCTTTTCTTTCTCTGCCTCTTTTGCTGTCCCGCCGCCCCGGGCTGGAAGGCGGGAGGGGCTCCTCCGCCCGCCTCGGCCGGGGAGGGGGGCGCCCGCCTCCCGCCCCCGGCCGGCCGGGACCCTGCCCCGCGGCCCCCGGAGAGAGGGTCAGATTTTACACGTTGAGGCTCAGTCCCCGGAGGCTGTCGCCCCTCACACACCTGCCGCAGGTCCGGGCCTCCGCGACTTCTGACGCACCGGCTCTGAAGGCAGGACACGTTGAGGACAATTTCTACACTGGTCCGAGCAGACGACCACGTTACCCTACGAAAGGGAAAATTCGACCCTATCCACGTACGCCCAAGAATAGAATCGAAACAGTTGGCCGTTCGTTCACGATAAAAGAGTTTGAGAATCCAGATGAGAAGACATCTCGAAACACTTTTTCAAAAGTCTAAGTCTTCAGAAAATATTCCCACGTTCCGACAAAGAAGTGAAAACATTCTTTGGAAAGTCACGAGCAAGACCAGGGTGTTGATATGACATCCTTCTCTTCCATACTGCAAGAGACGCTCTGAAAATTCACTAAAGCGAGGTAAAACAAACAAACAAACCAACAAACAACAACAACAAAACAAAAACAAAAACAAAAACCAAGAGTATGTTGGAAGGGAAAATCACCTCTCTCCTTTACGTCACCTCCTACGGTTCTCAGAATAGACTGTTGGCCCGTGTGCACGGGAGACCGGCAAGAAACCCTCAGCGAGTTCGGCAAGACAGCTCCATCTGAAGTCCGCATTCCATCGATAGTTTGAATCCTTCTTATTTCCTACCAGATACACAATAAGGAATGCGATTTTTCAAAAAGATTCACATTCGGAAGTCACACAAGGTCTACCTAGCGCCTGGGGGAAAGGGGCGCCGACGTAGATGGAGAACTTAGTAAAAACATAAATGCTGGCCCAAATCGATGGAGAGTTAGACCGTCTTCCTAGATAGATGGACACAGAATCTCCACCAGGATCATTTCCCCCACATGGATACATAATCAAATGTAAACAGGGCTGTGACTAGAAATTGACAGTCCGTTTCACTCTCTTTTACTTTCCACTTGGGAAATGGATACGTTAAAGCATAAGCATTATTATTATTATGTCAAATAGAATGAACTGGACCCAAACTCCACCGCTCACCTACGAAAAATGGGAGTTTATTCCCAAGTCGGAAGCCGCCGTGTCTCTTCTTCTGAAGGCACGGAACCAAGAAAACACTTGGTCCAGACGAAGCCCATCTCCACGGTCATCGTGTTCCTTGCTTGCCCTTGGAAAGTTTTTGCTCTCTAGGAGATGTCTCTCTCATCGAGATTTTTTGTTAATTTCACAGTTCCTACGATATATGCCGAACCCTTCTGGATTCATTCCGGCTCACTTGTGTCCCAGGGGAGACCTTCGGTTTGGAGAATCATCCCTGCCTACACACGAAGCCGGGGTTCATCGGCACTTCTATCGAATGGCACTGCACGAAGAAACGGAAACCTCTCTGTCCCACCTTTGACTAGGTCCACGGAAACGGGGCTCCCGTGAGGGTCACCGTAGGTGTTCCCCGCTCACGTGTGCCCTCTCTTCTCTACGGCACGTGCTACTCGGAGAAGACGCTGGTCCCTAAATTATGCCCGTGTTTATCTGTGTCCCCTTATGCTAAATGGTTTTCCAAAGGGTTTTCTGTAAATCCACCTGCCCCGTCGGCGGCCTGCGTGTAAGATTTCTCCCCCTAGCCGACAGAGCTAGCGATCGCTTTTGTAACTTTCCTCCGTACCGGGAGCTGTAGGCTCTTGCCTCTTCTTCGGTCCCGCCGCCGGCCTGCGGGGGTGGGGAAGGGGAGCCCCCGGGGCATCCTCCCCTCCCCCCGCCGCAGCAGCACCGCCAGGAGGCCGAGGCGGCGGCGGCGGCAGGGCCTCCCAGCCCTTCCGCCAGCAGCCGCGCCCCACACCGGGCCGGGGGGCGGGATCCCTAAGTGCTTGCTGGGTCTCCCCAGCCCCCCCGCGCCGCACTCCGGGACATCCCCTACCTCGGGCGCGTGACGGTCCGCGGCGGCGGAGAACCGTCCCCCGGGCCCCAGGACCCCCAGCCCACCGTGGACTTCCTCTCCGCCGCACCCCGGGGACCCCCCAGGCCCAGGGCTCCCGCGGGGCGGGCTCCTCCCCCGGGCTCCCGCGGGACGGAACGGCGCACCGCACCGCACCGCACCGCACCGCACACGGCAGGTCGCCGGCCACGGCCACCCCGGGGCAGGGAGGACGCGCCACAGGAAACCGGGGAACGCAGGGAGCGCTCGCACCCAGACCCGGTCGCGGCCGCGCCCCCAAGCCCCTCCCCACCGTGCCCTCGCGTGGGGCGGCGGAGGGCCCCCTCGCGCGCACTCTCCGCCTCTGGCCCTCCTTCCCCGCGCCTGGAAGTCCGTCCCAGCGCGCGCCTGCCCGCGGGTCTGCTCGCCGGCCTGTGGGACGCTGGTGCGGCGCGTCCGCGTTTCCGCCGGGGGAGACGGGGTCAGTGTCCCCCCGCCCTCCCTCGCGCCCCCCGCCCCGATCCGGACGCGGGGGGTCTGGAGAAGCGCCGGGGCGGCGGGAGGGACCGGACCGGACTGGGCGGGGAGGGGCGCTTAGCTGCTCGGCCTCTTGGGGCGTCCCGGAGCGCCCCCCGGCGTCTGAGGCCACGCAGCCCTGAAGGCGCCCGGTCTCGCCCGATCTGGGAAGCTAAGCAGGGTCGGGCCCGGTCGGGACCTGGATGGGAGACCGCCAGCCAGGGCATCATACCCTACCGGGTGCGGCCGGCCGTCCGTCGGCGTTTTTGCTTTTCTTTCTCTGCCTCTTTTGCTGTCCCGCCGCCCCGGGCTGGAAGGCGGGAGGGGCTCCTCCGCCCGCCTCGGCCGGGGAGGGGGGCGCCCGCCTCCCGCCCCCGGCCGGCCGGGACCCTGCCCCGCGGCCCCCGGAGAGAGGGTCAGATTTTACACGTTGAGGCTCAGTCCCCGGAGGCTGTCGCCCCTCACACACCTGCCGCAGGTCCGGGCCTCCGCGACTTCTGACGCACCGGCTCTGAAGGCAGGACACGTTGAGGACAATTTCTACACTGGTCCGAGCAGACGACCACGTTACCCTACGAAAGGGAAAATTCGACCCTATCCACGTACGCCCAAGAATAGAATCGAAACAGTTGGCCGTTCGTTCACGATAAAAGAGTTTGAGAATCCAGATGAGAAGACATCTCGAAACACTTTTTCAAAAGTCTAAGTCTTCAGAAAATATTCCCACGTTCCGACAAAGAAGTGAAAACATTCTTTGGAAAGTCACGAGCAAGACCAGGGTGTTGATATGACATCCTTCTCTTCCATACTGCAAGAGACGCTCTGAAAATTCACTAAAGCGAGGTAAAACAAACAAACAAACCAACAAACAACAACAACAAAACAAAAACAAAAACAAAAACCAAGAGTATGTTGGAAGGGAAAATCACCTCTCTCCTTTACGTCACCTCCTACGGTTCTCAGAATAGACTGTTGGCCCGTGTGCACGGGAGACCGGCAAGAAACCCTCAGCGAGTTCGGCAAGACAGCTCCATCTGAAGTCCGCATTCCATCGATAGTTTGAATCCTTCTTATTTCCTACCAGATACACAATAAGGAATGCGATTTTTCAAAAAGATTCACATTCGGAAGTCACACAAGGTCTACCTAGCGCCTGGGGGAAAGGGGCGCCGACGTAGATGGAGAACTTAGTAAAAACATAAATGCTGGCCCAAATCGATGGAGAGTTAGACCGTCTTCCTAGATAGATGGACACAGAATCTCCACCAGGATCATTTCCCCCACATGGATACATAATCAAATGTAAACAGGGCTGTGACTAGAAATTGACAGTCCGTTTCACTCTCTTTTACTTTCCACTTGGGAAATGGATACGTTAAAGCATAAGCATTATTATTATTATGTCAAATAGAATGAACTGGACCCAAACTCCACCGCTCACCTACGAAAAATGGGAGTTTATTCCCAAGTCGGAAGCCGCCGTGTCTCTTCTTCTGAAGGCACGGAACCAAGAAAACACTTGGTCCAGACGAAGCCCATCTCCACGGTCATCGTGTTCCTTGCTTGCCCTTGGAAAGTTTTTGCTCTCTAGGAGATGTCTCTCTCATCGAGATTTTTTGTTAATTTCACAGTTCCTACGATATATGCCGAACCCTTCTGGATTCATTCCGGCTCACTTGTGTCCCAGGGGAGACCTTCGGTTTGGAGAATCATCCCTGCTTACACACGAAGCCGGGGTTCATCGGCACTTCTATCGAATGGCACTGCACGAAGAAACGGAAACCTCTCTGTCCCACCTTTGACTAGGTCCACGGAAACGGGGCTCCCGTGAGGGTCACCGTAGGTGTTCCCCGCTCACGTGTGCCCTCTCTTCTCTACGGCACGTGCTACTCGGAGAAGACGCTGGTCCCTAAATTATGCCCGTGTTTATCTGTGTCCCCTTATGCTAAATGGTTTTCCAAAGGGTTTTCTGTAAATCCACCTGCCCCGTCGGCGGCCTGCGTGTAAGATTTCTCCCCCTAGCCGACAGAGCTAGCGATCGCTTTTGTAACTTTCCTCCGTACCGGGAGCTGTAGGCTCTTGCCTCTTCTTCGGTCCCGCCGCCGGCCTGCGGGGGTGGGGAAGGGGAGCCCCCGGGGCATCCTCCCCTCCCCCCGCCGCAGCAGCACCGCCAGGAGGCCGAGGCGGCGGCGGCGGCAGGGCCTCCCAGCCCTTCCGCCAGCAGCCGCGCCCCACACCGGGCCGGGGGGCGGGATCCCTAAGTGCTTGCTGGGTCTCCCCAGCCCCCCCCCCCCCCGGCCCGCACTCCGGGACATCCCCTACCTCGGGCGCGTGACAGTCCGCGGCGGCGGAGAACCGTCCCCCGGGCCCCAGGACCCCCAGCCCACCGTGGACTTCCTCTCCGCCGCACCCCGGGGACCCCCAAGGCCCAGGGCTCCCGCGGGGCGGGCTCCTCCCCGGGGCTCCCGCGGGACGGAACGGCGCACCGCACCGCACCGCACAGGGCAGGTCGCCGGCCACGGCCACCCCGGGGCAGGGAGGACGCGCCACAGCAAACCGGGGAACGCAGGGAGCGCTCGCACCCAGACCCGGTCGCGGCCGCGCCCCCAAGCCCCTCCCCACCGTGCCCTCGCGTGGGGCGGCGGAGGGCCCCCTCGCGCGCACTCTCCGCCTCTGGCCCTCCTTCCCCGCGCCTGGAAGTCCGTCCCAGCGCGCGCCTGCCCGCGGGTCTGCTCGCCGGCCTGTGGGACGCTGGTGCGGCGCGTCCGCGTTTCCGCCGGGGGAGACGGGGTCAGTGTCCCCCCGCCCTCCCTCGCGCCCCCCGCCCCGATCCGGACGCGGGGGGTCTGGAGAAGCGCCGGGGCGGCGGGAGGGACCGGACCGGACTGGGCGGGGAGGGGCGCTTAGCTGCTCGGCCTCTTGGGGCGTCCCGGAGCGCCCCCCGGCGTCTGAGGCCACGCAGCCCTGAAGGCGCCCGGTCTCGCCCGATCTGGGAAGCTAAGCAGGGTCGGGCCCGGTCGGGACCTGGATGGGAGACCGCCAGCCAGGGCATCATACCCTACCGGGTGCGGCCGTCCGTCGGCGTTTTTGCTTTTCTTTCTCTGCCTCTTTTGCTGTCCCGCCGCCCCGGGCTGGAAGGCGGGAGGGGCTCCTCCGCCCGCCTCGGCCGGGGAGGGGGGCGCCCGCCTCCCGCCCCCGGCCGGCCGGGACCCTGCCCCGCGGCCCCCGGAGAGAGGGTCAGATTTTACACGTTGAGGCTCAGTCCCCGGAGGCTGTCGCCCCTCACACACCTGCCGCAGGTCCGGGCCTCCGCGACTTCTGACGCACCGGCTCTGAAGGCAGGACACGTTGAGGACAATTTCTACACTGGTCCGAGCAGACGACCACGTTACCCTACGAAAGGGAAAATTCGACCCTATCCACGTACGCCCAAGAATAGAATCGAAACAGTTGGCCGTTCGTTCACGATAAAAGAGTTTGAGAATCCAGATGAGAAGACATCTCGAAACACTTTTTCAAAAGTCTAAGTCTTCAGAAAATATTCCCACGTTCCGACAAAGAAGTGAAAACATTCTTTGGAAAGTCACGAGCAAGACCAGGGTGTTGATATGACATCCTTCTCTTCCATACTGCAAGAGACGCTCTGAAAATTCACTAAAGCGAGGTAAAACAAACAAACAAACCAACAAACAACAACAACAAAACAAAAACAAAAACAAAAACCAAGAGTATGTTGGAAGGGAAAATCACCTCTCTCCTTTACGTCACCTCCTACGGTTCTCAGAATAGACTGTTGGCCCGTGTGCACGGGAGACCGGCAAGAAACCCTCAGCGAGTTCGGCAAGACAGCTCCATCTGAAGTCCGCATTCCATCGATAGTTTGAATCCTTCTTATTTCCTACCAGATACACAATAAGGAATGCGATTTTTCAAAAAGATTCACATTCGGAAGTCACACAAGGTCTACCTAGCGCCTGGGGGAAAGGGGCGCCGACGTAGATGGAGAACTTAGTAAAAACATAAATGCTGGCCCAAATCGATGGAGAGTTAGACCGTCTTCCTAGATAGATGGACACAGAATCTCCACCAGGATCATTTCCCCCACATGAATACATAATCAAATGTAAACAGGGCTGTGACTAGAAATTGACAGTCCGTTTCACTCTCTTTTACTTTCCACTTGGGAAATGGATACGTTAAAGCATAAGCATTATTATTATTATGTCAAATACAATGAACTGGACCAAAACTCCACCGCTCACCTACTAAAAGTGGGAGTTTATTCCCAAGTCGGAAGCCGCCGTGTCTCTTCTTCTGAAGGCACGGAACCAAGAAAACACTTGGTCCAGACGAAGCCCATCTCCACGGTCATCGTGTTCCTTGCTTGCCCTTGGAAAGTTTTTGCTCTCTAGGAGATGTCTCTCTCATCGAGATTTTTTGTTAATTTCACAGTTCCTACGATATATGCCGAACCCTTCTGGATTCATTCCGGCTCACTTGTGTCCCAGGGGAGACCTTCGGTTTGGAGAATCATCCCTGCTTACACACGAAGCCGGGGTTCATCGGCACTTCTATCGAATGGCACTGCACGAAGAAACGGAAACCTCTCTGTCCCACCTTTGACTAGGTCCACGGAAACGGGGCTCCCGTGAGGGTCACCGTAGGTGTTCCCCGCTCACGTGTGCCCTCTCTTCTCTACGGCACGTGCTACTCGGAGAAGACGCTGGTCCCTAAATTATGCCCGTGTTTATCTGTGTCCCCTTATGCTAAATGGTTTTCCAAAGGGTTTTCTGTAAATCCACCTGCCCCGTCGGCGGCCTGCGTGTAAGATTTCTCCCCCTAGCCGACAGAGCTAGCGATCGCTTTTGTAACTTTCCTCCGTACCGGGAGCTGTAGGCTCTTGCCTCTTCTTCGGTCCCGCCGCCGGCCTGCGGGGGTGGGGAAGGGGAGCCCCCGGGGCATCCTCCCCTCCCCCCGCCGCAGCAGCACCGCCAGGAGGCCGAGGCGGCGGCGGCGGCAGGGCCTCCCAGCCCTTCCGCCAGCAGCCGCGCCCCACACCGGGCCGGGGGGCGGGATCCCTAAGTGCTTGCTGGGTCTCCCCAGCCCCCCCGCGCCGCACTCCGGGACATCCCCTACCTCGGGCGCGTGACGGTCCGCGGCGGCGGAGAACCGTCCCCCGGGCCCCAGGACCCCCAGCCCACCGTGGACTTCCTCTCCGCCGCACCCCGGGGACCCCCCAGGCCCAGGGCTCCCGCGGGGCGGGCTCCTCCCCCGGGCTCCCGCGGGACGGAACGGCGCACCGCACCGCACCGCACCGCACCGCACACGGCAGGTCGCCGGCCACGGCCACCCCGGGGCAGGGAGGACGCGCCACAGGAAACCGGGGAACGCAGGGAGCGCTCGCACCCAGACCCGGTCGCGGCCGCGCCCCCAAGCCCCTCCCCACCGTGCCCTCGCGTGGGGCGGCGGAGGGCCCCCTCGCGCGCACTCTCCGCCTCTGGCCCTCCTTCCCCGCGCCTGGAAGTCCGTCCCAGCGCGCGCCTGCCCGCGGGTCTGCTCGCCGGCCTGTGGGACGCTGGTGCGGCGCGTCCGCGTTTCCGCCGGGGGAGACGGGGTCAGTGTCCCCCCGCCCTCCCTCGCGCCCCCCCGCCCCGATCCGGACGCGGGGGGTCTGGAGAAGCGCCGGGGCGGCGGGAGGGACCGGACCGGACTGGGCGGGGAGGGGCGCTTAGCTGCTCGGCCTCTTGGGGCGTCCCGGAGCGCCCCCCCGGCGTCTGAGGCCACGCAGCCCTGAAGGCGCCCGGTCTCGCCCGATCTGGGAAGCTAAGCAGGGTCGGGCCCGGTCGGGACCTGGATGGGAGACCGCCAGCCAGGGCATCATACCCTACCGGGTGCGGCCGGCCGTCCGTCGGCGTTTTTGCTTTTCTTTCTCTGCCTCTTTTGCTGTCCCGCCGCCCCGGGCTGGAAGGCGGGAGGGGCTCCTCCGCCCGCCTCGGCCGGGGAGGGGGGCGCCCGCCTCCCGCCCCCGGCCGGCCGGGACCCTGCCCCGCGGCCCCCGGAGAGAGGGTCAGATTTTACACGTTGAGGCTCAGTCCCCGGAGGCTGTCGCCCCTCACACACCTGCCGCAGGTCCGGGCCTCCGCGACTTCTGACGCACCGGCTCTGAAGGCAGGACACGTTGAGGACAATTTCTACACTGGTCCGAGCAGACGACCACGTTACCCTACGAAAGGGAAAATTCGACCCTATCCACGTACGCCCAAGAATAGAATCGAAACAGTTGGCCGTTCGTTCACGATAAAAGAGTTTGAGAATCCAGATGAGAAGACATCTCGAAACACTTTTTCAAAAGTCTAAGTCTTCAGAAAATATTCCCACGTTCCGACAAAGAAGTGAAAACATTCTTTGGAAAGTCACGAGCAAGACCAGGGTGTTGATATGACATCCTTCTCTTCCATACTGCAAGAGACGCTCTGAAAATTCACTAAAGCGAGGTAAAACAAACAAACAAACCAACAAACAACAACAACAAAACAAAAACAAAAACAAAAACCAAGAGTATGTTGGAAGGGAAAATCACCTCTCTCCTTTACGTCACCTCCTACGGTTCTCAGAATAGACTGTTGGCCCGTGTGCACGGGAGACCGGCAAGAAACCCTCAGCGAGTTCGGCAAGACAGCTCCATCTGAAGTCCGCATTCCATCGATAGTTTGAATCCTTCTTATTTCCTACCAGATACACAATAAGGAATGCGATTTTTCAAAAAGATTCACATTCGGAAGTCACACAAGGTCTACCTAGCGCCTGGGGGAAAGGGGCGCCGACGTAGATGGAGAACTTAGTAAAAACATAAATGCTGGCCCAAATCGATGGAGAGTTAGACCGTCTTCCTAGATAGATGGACACAGAATCTCCACCAGGATCATTTCCCCCACATGGATACATAATCAAATGTAAACAGGGCTGTGACGAGAAATTGACAGTCCGTTTCACTCTCTTTTACTTTCCACTTGGGAAATGGATACGTTAAAGCATAAGCATTATTATTATTATGTCAAATAGAATGAACTGGACCCAAACTCCACCGCTCACCTACGAAAAATGGGAGTTTATTCCCAAGTCGGAAGCCGCCGTGTCTCTTCTTCTGAAGGCACGGAACCAAGAAAACACTTGGTCCAGACGAAGCCCATCTCCACGGTCATCGTGTTCCTTGCTTGCCCTTGGAAAGTTTTTGCTCTCTAGGAGATGTCTCTCTCATCGAGATTTTTTGTTAATTTCACAGTTCCTACGATATATGCCGAACCCTTCTGGATTCATTCCGGCTCACTTGTGTCCCAGGGGAGACCTTCGGTTTGGAGAATCATCCCTGCTTACACACGAAGCCGGGGTTCATCGGCACTTCTATCGAATGGCACTGCACGAAGAAACGGAAACCTCTCTGTCCCACCTTTGACTAGGTCCACGGAAACGGGGCTCCCGTGAGGGTCACCGTAGGTGTTCCCCGCTCACGTGTGCCCTCTCTTCTCTACGGCACGTGCTACTCGGAGAAGACGCTGGTCCCTAAATTATGCCCGTGTTTATCTGTGTCCCCTTATGCTAAATGGTTTTCCAAAGGGTTTTCTGTAAATCCACCTGCCCCGTCGGCGGCCTGCGTGTAAGATTTCTCCCCCTAGCCGACAGAGCTAGCGATCGCTTTTGTAACTTTCCTCCGTACCGGGAGCTGTAGGCTCTTGCCTCTTCTTCGGTCCCGCCGCCGGCCTGCGGGGGTGGGGAAGGGGAGCCCCCGGGGCATCCTCCCCTCCCCCCGCCGCAGCAGCACCGCCAGGAGGCCGAGGCGGCGGCGGCGGCAGGGCCTCCCAGCCCTTCCGCCAGCAGCCGCGCCCCACACCGGGCCGGGGGGCGGGATCCCTAAGTGCTTGCTGGGTCTCCCCAGCCCCCCCGCGCCGCACTCCGGGACATCCCCTACCTCGGGCGCGTGACGGTCCGCGGCGGCGGAGAACCGTCCCCCGGGCCCCAGGACCCCCAGCCCACCGTGGACTTCCTCTCCGCCGCACCCCGGGGACCCCCCAGGCCCAGGGCTCCCGCGGGGCGGGCTCCTCCCCCGGGCTCCCGCGGGACGGAACGGCGCACCGCACCGCACCGCACCGCACCGCACACGGCAGGTCGCCGGCCACGGCCACCCCGGGGCAGGGAGGACGCGCCACAGGAAACCGGGGAACGCAGGGAGCGCTCGCACCCAGACCCGGTCGCGGCCGCGCCCCCAAGCCCCTCCCCACCGTGCCCTCGCGTGGGGCGGCGGAGGGCCCCCTCGCGCGCACTCTCCGCCTCTGGCCCTCCTTCCCCGCGCCTGGAAGTCCGTCCCAGCGCGCGCCTGCCCGCGGGTCTGCTCGCCGGCCTGTGGGACGCTGGTGCGGCGCGTCCGCGTTTCCGCCGGGGGAGACGGGGTCAGTGTCCCCCCGCCCTCCCTCGCGCCCCCCGCCCCGATCCGGACGCGGGGGGTCTGGAGAAGCGCCGGGGCGGCGGGAGGGACCGGACCGGACTGGGCGGGGAGGGGCGCTTAGCTGCTCGGCCTCTTGGGGCGTCCCGGAGCGCCCCCCGGCGTCTGAGGCCACGCAGCCCTGAAGGCGCCCGGTCTCGCCCGATCTGGGAAGCTAAGCAGGGTCGGGCCCGGTCGGGACCTGGATGGGAGACCGCCAGCCAGGGCATCATACCCTACCGGGTGCGGCCGGCCGTCCGTCGGCGTTTTTGCTTTTCTTTCTCTGCCTCTTTTGCTGTCCCGCCGCCCCGGGCTGGAAGGCGGGAGGGGCTCCTCCGCCCGCCTCGGCCGGGGAGGGGGGCGCCCGCCTCCCGCCCCCGGCCGGCCGGGACCCTGCCCCGCGGCCCCCGGAGAGAGGGTCAGATTTTACACGTTGAGGCTCAGTCCCCGGAGGCTGTCGCCCCTCACACACCTGCCGCAGGTCCGGGCCTCCGCGACTTCTGACGCACCGGCTCTGAAGGCAGGACACGTTGAGGACAATTTCTACACTGGTCCGAGCAGACGACCACGTTACCCTACGAAAGGGAAAATTCGACCCTATCCACGTACGCCCAAGAATAGAATCGAAACAGTTGGCCGTTCGTTCACGATAAAAGAGTTTGAGAATCCAGATGAGAAGACATCTCGAAACACTTTTTCAAAAGTCTAAGTCTTCAGAAAATATTCCCACGTTCCGACAAAGAAGTGAAAACATTCTTTGGAAAGTCACGAGCAAGACCAGGGTGTTGATATGACATCCTTCTCTTCCATACTGCAAGAGACGCTCTGAAAATTCACTAAAGCGAGGTAAAACAAACAAACAAACCAACAAACAACAACAACAAAACAAAAACAAAAACAAAAACCAAGAGTATGTTGGAAGGGAAAATCACCTCTCTCCTTTACGTCACCTCCTACGGTTCTCAGAATAGACTGTTGGCCCGTGTGCACGGGAGACCGGCAAGAAACCCTCAGCGAGTTCGGCAAGACAGCTCCATCTGAAGTCCGCATTCCATCGATAGTTTGAATCCTTCTTATTTCCTACCAGATACACAATAAGGAATGCGATTTTTCAAAAAGATTCACATTCGGAAGTCACACAAGGTCTACCTAGCGCCTGGGGGAAAGGGGCGCCGACGTAGATGGAGAACTTAGTAAAAACATAAATGCTGGCCCAAATCGATGGAGAGTTAGACCGTCTTCCTAGATAGATGGACACAGAATCTCCACCAGGATCATTTCCCCCACATGGATACATAATCAAATGTAAACAGGGCTGTGACTAGAAATTGACAGTCCGTTTCACTCTCTTTTACTTTCCACTTTAACGTATGCATTACGTTAAAGCATAAGCATTATTATTATTATGTCAAATAGAATGAACTGGACCCAAACTCCACCGCTCACCTACGAAAAATGGGAGTTTATTCCCAAGTCGGAAGCCGCCGTGTCTCTTCTTCTGAAGGCACGGAACCAAGAAAACACTTGGTCCAGACGAAGCCCATCTCCACGGTCATCGTGTTCCTTGCTTGCCCTTGGAAAGTTTTTGCTCTCTAGGAGATGTCTCTCTCATCGAGATTTTTTGTTAATTTCACAGTTCCTACGATATATGCCGAACCCTTCTGGATTCATTCCGGCTCACTTGTGTCCCAGGGGAGACCTTCGGTTTGGAGAATCATCCCTGCTTACACACGAAGCCGGGGTTCATCGGCACTTCTATCGAATGGCACTGCACGAAGAAACGGAAACCTCTCTGTCCCACCTTTGACTAGGTCCACGGAAACGGGGCTCCCGTGAGGGTCACCGTAGGTGTTCCCCGCTCACGTGTGCCCTCTCTTCTCTACGGCACGTGCTACTCGGAGAAGACGCTGGTCCCTAAATTATGCCCGTGTTTATCTGTGTCCCCTTATGCTAAATGGTTTTCCAAAGGGTTTTCTGTAAATCCACCTGCCCCGTCGGCGGCCTGCGTGTAAGATTTCTCCCCCTAGCCGACAGAGCTAGCGATCGCTTTTGTAACTTTCCTCCGTACCGGGAGCTGTAGGCTCTTGCCTCTTCTTCGGTCCCGCCGCCGGCCTGCGGGGGTGGGGAAGGGGAGCCCCCGGGGCATCCTCCCCTCCCCCCGCCGCAGCAGCACCGCCAGGAGGCCGAGGCGGCGGCGGCGGCAGGGCCTCCCAGCCCTTCCGCCAGCAGCCGCGCCCCACACCGGGCCGGGGGGCGGGATCCCTAAGTGCTTGCTGGGTCTCCCCAGCCCCCCCCCCCCCCCGGCCCGCACTCCGGGACATCCCCTACCTCGGGCGCGTGACAGTCCGCGGCGGCGGAGAACCGTCCCCCGGGCCCCAGGACCCCCAGCCCACCGTGGACTTCCTCTCCGCCGCACCCCGGGGACCCCCAAGGCCCAGGGCTCCCGCGGGGCGGGCTCCTCCCCGGGGCTCCCGCGGGACGGAACGGCGCACCGCACCGCACCGCACAGGGCAGGTCGCCGGCCACGGCCACCCCGGGGCAGGGAGGACGCGCCACAGCAAACCGGGGAACGCAGGGAGCGCTCGCACCCAGACCCGGTCGCGGCCGCGCCCCCAAGCCCCTCCCCACCGTGCCCTCGCGTGGGGCGGCGGAGGGCCCCCTCGCGCGCACTCTCCGCCTCTGGCCCTCCTTCCCCGCGCCTGGAAGTCCGTCCCAGCGCGCGCCTGCCCGCGGGTCTGCTCGCCGGCCTGTGGGACGCTGGTGCGGCGCGTCCGCGTTTCCGCCGGGGGAGACGGGGTCAGTGTCCCCCCGCCCTCCCTCGCGCCCCCCGCCCCGATCCGGACGCGGGGGGTCTGGAGAAGCGCCGGGGCGGCGGGAGGGACCGGACCGGACTGGGCGGGGAGGGGCGCTTAGCTGCTCGGCCTCTTGGGGCGTCCCGGAGCGCCCCCCGGCGTCTGAGGCCACGCAGCCCTGAAGGCGCCCGGTCTCGCCCGATCTGGGAAGCTAAGCAGGGTCGGGCCCGGTCGGGACCTGGATGGGAGACCGCCAGCCAGGGCATCATACCCTACCGGGTGCGGCCGGCCGTCCGTCGGCGTTTTTGCTTTTCTTTCTCTGCCTCTTTTGCTGTCCCGCCGCCCCGGGCTGGAAGGCGGGAGGGGCTCCTCCGCCCGCCTCGGCCGGGGAGGGGGGCGCCCGCCTCCCGCCCCCGGCCGGCCGGGACCCTGCCCCGCGGCCCCCGGAGAGAGGGTCAGATTTTACACGTTGAGGCTCAGTCCCCGGAGGCTGTCGCCCCTCACACACCTGCCGCAGGTCCGGGCCTCCGCGACTTCTGACGCACCGGCTCTGAAGGCAGGACACGTTGAGGACAATTTCTACACTGGTCCGAGCAGACGACCACGTTACCCTACGAAAGGGAAAATTCGACCCTATCCACGTACGCCCAAGAATAGAATCGAAACAGTTGGCCGTTCGTTCACGATAAAAGAGTTTGAGAATCCAGATGAGAAGACATCTCGAAACACTTTTTCAAAAGTCTAAGTCTTCAGAAAATATTCCCACGTTCCGACAAAGAAGTGAAAACATTCTTTGGAAAGTCACGAGCAAGACCAGGGTGTTGATATGACATCCTTCTCTTCCATACTGCAAGAGACGCTCTGAAAATTCACTAAAGCGAGGTAAAACAAACAAACAAACCAACAAACAACAACAACAAAACAAAAACAAAAACAAAAACCAAGAGTATGTTGGAAGGGAAAATCACCTCTCTCCTTTACGTCACCTCCTACGGTTCTCAGAATAGACTGTTGGCCCGTGTGCACGGGAGACCGGCAAGAAACCCTCAGCGAGTTCGGCAAGACAGCTCCATCTGAAGTCCGCATTCCATCGATAGTTTGAATCCTTCTTATTTCCTACCAGATACACAATAAGGAATGCGATTTTTCAAAAAGATTCACATTCGGAAGTCACACAAGGTCTACCTAGCGCCTGGGGGAAAGGGGCGCCGACGTAGATGGAGAACTTAGTAAAAACATAAATGCTGGCCCAAATCGATGGAGAGTTAGACCGTCTTCCTAGATAGATGGACACAGAATCTCCACCAGGATCATTTCCCCCACATGGATACATAATCAAATGTAAACAGGGCTGTGACGAGAAATTGACAGTCCGTTTCACTCTCTTTTACTTTCCACTTGGGAAATGGATACGTTAAAGCATAAGCATTATTATTATTATGTCAAATAGAATGAACTGGACCCAAACTCCACCGCTCACCTACGAAAAATGGGAGTTTATTCCCAAGTCGGAAGCCGCCGTGTCTCTTCTTCTGAAGGCACGGAACCAAGAAAACACTTGGTCCAGACGAAGCCCATCTCCACGGTCATCGTGTTCCTTGCTTGCCCTTGGAAAGTTTTTGCTCTCTAGGAGATGTCTCTCTCATCGAGATTTTTTGTTAATTTCACAGTTCCTACGATATATGCCGAACCCTTCTGGATTCATTCCGGCTCACTTGTGTCCCAGGGGAGACCTTCGGTTTGGAGAATCATCCCTGCTTACACACGAAGCCGGGGTTCATCGGCACTTCTATCGAATGGCACTGCACGAAGAAACGGAAACCTCTCTGTCCCACCTTTGACTAGGTCCACGGAAACGGGGCTCCCGTGAGGGTCACCGTAGGTGTTCCCCGCTCACGTGTGCCCTCTCTTCTCTACGGCACGTGCTACTCGGAGAAGACGCTGGTCCCTAAATTATGCCCGTGTTTATCTGTGTCCCCTTATGCTAAATGGTTTTCCAAAGGGTTTTCTGTAAATCCACCTGCCCCGTCGGCGGCCTGCGTGTAAGATTTCTCCCCCTAGCCGACAGAGCTAGCGATCGCTTTTGTAACTTTCCTCCGTACCGGGAGCTGTAGGCTCTTGCCTCTTCTTCGGTCCCGCCGCCGGCCTGCGGGGGTGGGGAAGGGGAGCCCCCGGGGCATCCTCCCCTCCCCCCGCCGCAGCAGCACCGCCAGGAGGCCGAGGCGGCGGCGGCGGCAGGGCCTCCCAGCCCTTCCGCCAGCAGCCGCGCCCCACACCGGGCCGGGGGGCGGGATCCCTAAGTGCTTGCTGGGTCTCCCCAGCCCCCCCCCCCCCCCGGCCCGCACTCCGGGACATCCCCTACCTCGGGCGCGTGACAGTCCGCGGCGGCGGAGAACCGTCCCCCGGGCCCCAGGACCCCCAGCCCACCGTGGACTTCCTCTCCGCCGCACCCCGGGGACCCCCAAGGCCCAGGGCTCCCGCGGGGCGGGCTCCTCCCCGGGGCTCCCGCGGGACGGAACGGCGCACCGCACCGCACCGCACAGGGCAGGTCGCCGGCCACGGCCACCCCGGGGCAGGGAGGACGCGCCACAGCAAACCGGGGAACGCAGGGAGCGCTCGCACCCAGACCCGGTCGCGGCCGCGCCCCCAAGCCCCTCCCCACCGTGCCCTCGCGTGGGGCGGCGGAGGGCCCCCTCGCGCGCACTCTCCGCCTCTGGCCCTCCTTCCCCGCGCCTGGAAGTCCGTCCCAGCGCGCGCCTGCCCGCGGGTCTGCTCGCCGGCCTGTGGGACGCTGGTGCGGCGCGTCCGCGTTTCCGCCGGGGGAGACGGGGTCAGTGTCCCCCCGCCCTCCCTCGCGCCCCCCGCCCCGATCCGGACGCGGGGGGTCTGGAGAAGCGCCGGGGCGGCGGGAGGGACCGGACCGGACTGGGCGGGGAGGGGCGCTTAGCTGCTCGGCCTCTTGGGGCGTCCCGGAGCGCCCCCCGGCGTCTGAGGCCACGCAGCCCTGAAGGCGCCCGGTCTCGCCCGATCTGGGAAGCTAAGCAGGGTCGGGCCCGGTCGGGACCTGGATGGGAGACCGCCAGCCAGGGCATCATACCCTACCGGGTGCGGGCCGGCCGTCCGTCGGCGTTTTTGCTTTTCTTTCTCTGCCTCTTTTGCTGTCCCGCCGCCCCGGGCTGGAAGGCGGGAGGGGCTCCTCCGCCCGCCTCGGCCGGGGAGGGGGGCGCCCGCCTCCCGCCCCCGGCCGGCCGGGACCCTGCCCCGCGGCCCCCGGAGAGAGGGTCAGATTTTACACGTTGAGGCTCAGTCCCCGGAGGCTGTCGCCCCTCACACACCTGCCGCAGGTCCGGGCCTCCGCGACTTCTGACGCACCGGCTCTGAAGGCAGGACACGTTGAGGACAATTTCTACACTGGTCCGAGCAGACGACCACGTTACCCTACGAAAGGGAAAATTCGACCCTATCCACGTACGCCCAAGAATAGAATCGAAACAGTTGGCCGTTCGTTCACGATAAAAGAGTTTGAGAATCCAGATGAGAAGACATCTCGAAACACTTTTTCAAAAGTCTAAGTCTTCAGAAAATATTCCCACGTTCCGACAAAGAAGTGAAAACATTCTTGGAAAGTCACGAGCAAGACCAGGGTGTTGATATGACATCCTTCTCTTCCATACTGCAAGAGACGCTCTGAAAATTCACTAAAGCGAGGTAAAACAAACAAACAAACCAACAAACAACAACAACAAAACAAAAACAAAAACAAAAACCAAGAGTATGTTGGAAGGGAAAATCACCTCTCTCCTTTACGTCACCTCCTACGGTTCTCAGAATAGACTGTTGGCCCGTGTGCACGGGAGACCGGCAAGAAACCCTCAGCGAGTTCGGCAAGACAGCTCCATCTGAAGTCCGCATTCCATCGATAGTTTGAATCCTTCTTATTTCCTACCAGATACACAATAAGGAATGCGATTTTTCAAAAAGATTCACATTCGGAAGTCACACAAGGTCTACCTAGCGCCTGGGGGAAAGGGGCGCCGACGTAGATGGAGAACTTAGTAAAAACATAAATGCTGGCCCAAATCGATGGAGAGTTAGACCGTCTTCCTAGATAGATGGACACAGAATCTCCACCAGGATCATTTCCCCCACATGGATACATAATCAAATGTAAACAGGGCTGTGACTAGAAATTGACAGTCCGTTTCACTCTCTTTTACTTTCCACTTGGGAAATGGATACGTTAAAGCATAAGCATTATTATTATTATGTCAAATAGAATGAACTGGACCCAAACTCCACCGCTCACCTACGAAAAATGGGAGTTTATTCCCAAGTCGGAAGCCGCCGTGTCTCTTCTTCTGAAGGCACGGAACCAAGAAAACACTTGCTCCAGACGAAGCCCATCTCCACGGTCATCGTGTTCCTTGCTTGCCCTTGGAAAGTTTTTTGCTCTCTAGGAGATGTCTCTCTCATCGAGATTTTTTGTTAATTTCACAGTTCCTACGATATATGCCGAACCCTTCTGGATTCATTCCGGCTCACTTGTGTCCCAGGGGAGACCTTCGGTTTGGAGAATCATCCCTGCTTACACACGAAGCCGGGGTTCATCGGCACTTCTATCGAATGGCACTGCACGAAGAAACGGAAACCTCTCTGTCCCACCTTTGACTAGGTCCACGGAAACGGGGCTCCCGTGAGGGTCACCGTAGGTGTTCCCCGCTCACGTGTGCCCTCTCTTCTCTACGGCACGTGCTACTCGGAGAAAGCGCTGGTCCCTAAATTATGCCCGTGTTTATCTGTGTCCCCTTATGCTAAATGGTTTTCCAAAGGGTTTTCTGTAATCCACCTGCCCCGTCGGCGGCCTGCGTGTAAGATTTCTCCCCCTAGCCGACAGAGCTAGCGATCGCTTTTGTAACTTTCCTCCGTACCGGGAGCTGTAGGCTCTTGCCTCTTCTTCGGTCCCGCCGCCGGCCTGCGGGGGTGGGGAAGGGGAGCCCCCGGGGCATCCTCCCCTCCCCCCGCCGCAGCAGCACCCGCCAGGAGGCCGAGGCGGCGGCGGCGGCAGGGCCTCCCAGCCCTTCCGCCAGCAGCCGCGCCCCACACCGGGCCGGGGGGCGGGATCCCTAAGTGCTTGCTGGGTCTCCCCAGCCCCCCCCGCGCCGCACTCCGGGACATCCCCTACCTCGGGCGCGTGACGGTCCGCGGCGGCGGAGAACCGTCCCCCGGGCCCCAGGACCCCCAGCCCACCGTGGACTTCCTCTCCGCCGCACCCCGGGGACCCCCCAGGCCCAGGGCTCCCGCGGGGCGGGCTCCTCCCCCGGGCTCCCGCGGGACGGAACGGCGCACCGCACCGCACCGCACCGCACCGCACACGGCAGGTCGCCGGCCACGGCCACCCCGGGGCAGGGAGGACGCGCCACAGGAAACCGGGGGAACGCAGGGAGCGCTCGCACCCAGACCCGGTCGCGGCCGCGCCCCCAAGCCCCTCCCCACCGTGCCCTCGCGTGGGGCGGCGGAGGGCCCCCCTCGCGCGCACCTCTCCGCCTCTGGCCCTCCTTCCCCGCGCCTGGAAGTCCGTCCCAGCGCGCGCCTGCCCGCGGGTCTGCTCGCCGGCCTGTGGGACGCTGGTGCGGCGCGTCCGCGTTTCCGCCGGGGGAGACGGGGTCAGTGTCCCCCCGCCCTCCCTCGCGCCCCCCGCCCCGATCCGGACGCGGGGGGTCTGGAGAAGCGCCGGGGCGGCGGGAGGGACCGGACCGGACTGGGCGGGGAGGGGCGCTTAGCTGCTCGGCCTCTTGGGGCGTCCCGGAGCGCCCCCCGGCGTCTGAGGCCACGCAGCCCTGAAGGCGCCCGGTCTCGCCCGATCTGGGAAGAGCTAAGCAGGGTCGGGCCCGGTCGGGACCTGGATGGGAGACCGCCAGCCAGGGCATCATACCCTACCGGGTGCGGCCGGCCGTCCGTCGGCGTTTTTGCTTTTCTTTCTCTGCCTCTTTTGCTGTCCCGCCGCCCCGGGCTGGAAGGCGGGAGGGGCTCCTCCGCCCGCCTCGGCCGGGGAGGGGGGGCGCCCGCCTCCCGCCCCCGGCCGGCCGGGACCCTGCCCCGCGGCCCCCGGATGAGAGGGTCAGATTTTACACGTTGAGGCTCAGTCCCCGGAGGCTGTCGCCCCTCACACACCTGCCGCAGGTCCGGGCCTCCGCGACTTCTGACGCACCGGCTCTGAAGGCAGGACACGTTGAGGACAATTTCTACACTGGTCCGAGCAGACGACCACGTTACCCTACGAAAGGGAAAATTCGACCCTATCCACGTACGCCCAAGAATAGAATCGAAACAGTTGGCCGTTCGTCACGATAAAAGAGTTTGAGAATCCAGATGAGAAGACATCTCGAAACACTTTTTCAAAGTCTAAGTCTTCAGAAAATATTCCCACGTTCCGACAAAGAAGTGAAAACATTCTTTGGAAAGTCACGAGCAAGACCAGGGTGTTGATATGACATCCTTCTCTTCCATACTGCAAGAGACGCTCTGAAAATTCACTAAAGCGAGGTAAAACAAACAAACAAACCAACAAACAACAACAACAAAACAAAAACAAAAACAAAAACCAAGAGTATGTTGGAAGGGAAAATCACCTCTCTCCTTTACGTCACCCTCCTACGGTTCTCAGAATAGACTGTTGGCCCGTGTGCACGGGAGACCGGCAAGAAACCCTCAGCGAGTTCGGCAAGACAGCTCCATCTGAAGTCCGCATTCCATCGATAGTTTGAATCCTTCTTATTTCCTACCAGATACACAATAAGGAATGCGATTTTTCAAAAAGATTCACATTCGGAAGTCACACAAGGTCTACCTAGCGCCTGGGGGAAAGGGGCGCCGACGTAGATGGAGAACTTAGTAAAAACATAAATGCTGGCCCAAATCGATGGAGAGTTAGACCGTCTTCCTAGATAGATGGACACAGAATCTCCACCAGGATCATTTCCCCCACATGGATACATAATCAAATGTAAACAGGGCTGTGACTAGAAATTGACAGTCCGTTTCACTCTCTTTTACTTTCCACTTGGGAAATGGATACGTTAAAGCATAAGCATTATTATTATTATGTCAAATAGAATGAACTGGACCCAAACTCCACCGCTCACCTACGAAAAATGGGAGTTTATTCCCAAGTCGGAAGCCGCCGTGTCTCTTCTTCTGAAGGCACGGAACCAAGAAAACACTTGGTCCAGACGAAGCCCATCTCCACGGTCATCGTGTTCCTTGCTTGCCCTTGGAAAGTTTTTGCTCTCTAGGAGATGTCTCTCTCATCGAGATTTTTTTGTTAATTTCACAGTTCCTACGATATATGCCGAACCCTTCTGGATTCATTCCGGCTCACTTGTGTCCCAGGGGAGACCTTCGGTTTGGAGAATCATCCCTGCCTACACACGAAGCCGGGGTTCATCGGCACTTCTATCGAATGGCACTGCACGAAGAAACGGAAACCTCTCTGTCCCACCTTTGACTAGGTCCACGGAAACGGGGCTCCCGTGAGGGTCACCGTAGGTGTTCCCCGCTCACGTGTGCCCTCTCTTCTCTACGGCACGTGCTACTCGGAGAAGACGCTGGGTCCCTAAATTATGCCCGTGTTTATCTGTGTCCCCTTATGCTAAATGGTTTTCCAAAGGGTTTTCTGTAAATCCACCTGCCCCGTCGGCGGCCTGCGTGTAAGATTTCTCCCCCTAGCCGACAGAGCTAGCGATCGCTTTTGTAACTTTCCTCCGTACCGGGAGCTGTAGGCTCTTGCCTCTTCTTCGGTCCCGCCGCCGGCCTGCGGGGGTGGGGAAGGGGAGCCCCCGGGGCATCCTCCCCTCCCCCCGCCGCAGCAGCACCGCCAGGAGGCCGAGGCGGCGGCGGCGGCAGGGCCTCCCAGCCCTTCCGCCAGCAGCCGCGCCCCACACCGGGGCCGGGGGGCGGGATCCCTAAGTGCTTGCTGGGTCTCCCCAGCCCCCCCCGCGCCGCACTCCGGGACATCCCCTACCTCGGGCGCGTGACGGTCCGCGGCGGCGGAGAACCGTCCCCCGGGCCCCAGGACCCCCAGCCCACCGTGGACTTCCTCTCCGCCGCACCCCGGGGACCCCCCAGGCCCAGGGCTCCCGCGGGGCGGGCTCCTCCCCCGGGCTCCCGCGGGACGGAACGGCGCACCGCACCGCACCGCACCGCACCGCACACGGCAGGTCGCCGGCCACGGCCACCCCGGGGCAGGGAGGACGCGCCACAGGAAACCGGGGAACGCAGGGAGCGCTCGCACCCAGACCCGGTCGCGGCCGCGCCCCCAAGCCCCTCCCCCACCGTGCCCTCGCGTGGGGGCGGCGGAGGGCCCCCTCGCGCGCACTCTCCGCCTCTGGCCCTCCTTCCCCGCGCCTGGAAGTCCGTCCCAGCGCGCGCCTGCCCGCGGGTCTGCTCGCCGGCCTGTGGGACGCTGGTGCGGCGCGTCCGCGTTTCCGCCGGGGGAGACGGGGTCAGTGTCCCCCCGCCCTCCCTCGCGCCCCCCGCCCCGATCCGGACGCGGGGGGTCTGGAGAAGCGCCGGGGCGGCGGGAGGGACCGGACCGGACTGGGCGGGGAGGGGCGCTTAGCTGCTCGGCCTCTTGGGGCGTCCCGGAGCGCCCCCCGGCGTCTGAGGCCACGCAGCCCTGAAGGCGCCCGGTCTCGCCCGATCTGGGAAGCTAAGCAGGGTCGGGCCCGGTCGGGACCTGGATGGGAGACCGCCAGCCAGGGCATCATACCCTACCGGTGCGGCCGGCCGTCCGTCGGCGTTTTTGCTTTTCTTTCTCTGCCTCTTTTGCTGTCCCGCCGCCCCGGGCTGGAAGGCGGGAGGGGCTCCTCCGCCCGCCTCGGCCGGGGAGGGGGGCGCCCGCCTCCCGCCCCCGGCCGGCCGGGACCCTGCCCCGCGCCCCCGGAGAGAGGGTCAGATTTTACACGTTGAGGCTCAGTCCCCGGAGGCTGTCGCCCCTCACACACCTGCCGCAGGTCCGGGCCTCCGCGACTTCTGACGCACCGGCTCTGAAGGCAGGACACGTTGAGGACAATTTCTACACTGGTCCGAGCAGACGACCACGTTACCCTACGAAAGGGAAAATTCGACCCTATCCACGTACGCCCAAGAATAGAATCGAAACAGTTGGCCGTTCGTTCACGATAAAAGAGTTTGAGAATCCAGATGAGAAGACATCTCGAAACACTTTTTCAAAAGTCTAAGTCTTCAGAAAATATTCCCACGTTCCGACAAAGAAGTGAAAACATTCTTTGGAAAGTCACGAGCAAGACCAGGGTGTTGATATGACATCCTTCTCTTCCATACTGCAAGAGACGCTCTGAAAATTCACTAAAGCGAGGTAAAACAAACAAACAAACCAACAAACAACAACAACAAAACAAAAACAAAAACAAAAACCAAGAGTATGTTGGAAGGGAAAATCACCTCTCT
>NW_025423814.1:0-33163 GCF_020740605.2 Lemur catta | reverse complement strand
CCACGATCTAGAGGCTGGTGAAATGCACTAGTGTCGAGTTCGCACCTATGTCTCAGCACTTTCCGTGGAAAAACTTAAAAAAAAAAAAAAAAAAAAAAAGAAAAGAAAAGAAAGAAAGAGAGAAAGAAAAGAAAAAAAAATTACAGGAAAACACATTGAGTTTACACTGATAATCCAAGTTCAAACTGAGAACTGAGAGTTTTTTTACATTACTTTACCGATTTCACCTCTTCCTCTCACACCCAGATTCCCAGTACCCAAAGACACCAACAGCATTTCTTCTTTGCAGGATCCCACAGAATAATCGTAGCCATGCACCATAGAACCGTGGACTGGTTCCTACTGCATGAACTAGGAAAGGCGAGGAAGGAACCTTCTATTGTTCCGGCTGCACTGTGAAAATGTAAGAGCTGCCGTCCGCCGAAGCCAGTCTGCTCATGTCCAAGGAGCTCTGAGCCACGTCACACTCCTTTGGAATATTTCCCTGAGCCTTCATGTGGGCTCCTGACGTCTGTAGAATCTGACAAGTCACACATTGTCCTCCCGTTTGTGTCCTCCGTGCTTTGAATAGATGTGCTATTGAGTGTTTGAATTTTGTTGTCATTGGTGTATGTGTTTGTGGCAAAGTGTTGAGTGTTTGGTGTGTATGTAGCAGCTAGAGAGCGAGGCTCTGAAGGCTACTGGGCAGCAGGAGGGCGCGGGGTCGGGTGGGGGGCGCTGGGCCGGGAGGGCCGCGTAGCAGCTGGGCCTCTCGAGGCGTCCGGGGACGGCCGCTGCCGTCTAGGGCCATAGCACCCTGAACGTGCCCGATCTCCTCTGGTCTGGGAAGCTAAGCAGGGTCGGGCCAGGTTAGTACTTGGATGGGAGACCGCCTGGGAATACCGGGTGCTGTAGGCTTTTGCTTCTTCTTTTGTCCCGCCCGCTGGGGGGTCGGGGGTGGGGGGGCCCCCCGCCTTCTGCGCCCGCCCCCACTTTCGCCCTCGGGCCCCGGCCCCTCCCCCCCCTCGGCGCGACCCGCTGCCCCCGCCCGGGGCTTCCTCCCCTCTCCCCCGCTGCAGCACCACCGCCAGGTGGCGGCAGCGGCAGAGCGTCCCAGGCGTTCCGTTGGGCCGGCAGCGGAGCCCCAACCCTGGGCCCCACACCGGGCCGGGGCCGGGCGGCGGGATCCCTAAGTGCCGCTGGGTCTCCTCTCCCCCCGACCCCGCACCCGCCGCCCCGCACTCCGGGACATCGCGTACACCCGGCGCGGGACAGCCCACGGCGGCAAACCGTGTCCTGGGCCCCCGGACACCCGGCCCACCGTGCACTTTCTCTCCGCCGCACACCCGGGCCTCGGGCCCGGGCCTCACGCCGGGCGGGCTCCTCGCCGCCGCCGGGGCTCCCGAGAGACACACCGGCGCGCCGCACAGGGCGAGTCGCTGGCCACCTGGGCAGAGAGGACACACAACAGCACACGGAGCGCACGCACCCAAACCCAAACCACCCACCGGCCCCTTGACCCCTGGCTACACACCCCAAACCCCACCCCAGCGGGCCACAGGATAGCCGGCTCTGGCCCCCCGCGCCGCCCCCCGCCCCCGCGCGGGGGCTGCTGCCACACGCAGGCCCTGAGGGGAATCGGGGCAGAACGGTCCTCCCCAGACGGGGGTGGGGTGGCGGGGTGGGGGGGGACACTGCAGATCTTCAGGACCTCCGGGTGACGGACCAGCGGCAGGCACGGCCCTGCCTCCTCCTCCCGGCCCCGCCCCAAAGCCCCTCCCCACCGTGCCCTCGCGTGGGCCGGCGGAGGGCCCTCTCTCGCGCACTCTCCGGCTCCGGCCCTCCGCTCCCACGCGTGGAAGCCTGTCCCTGCGCGCGTGCCCGTGGGTCTGCTCCTCGGGCTGTGGGACGGCGGTGCGTCCGTGGTTTGGGTGGGGGTGGGAGGGTGCGCGCGCGAGACCCGTGAGGCTCCGCCTGGCCCCCCACCCCCACCCCGATCCGGGCAGGTGGGCTAGCGAAGGGCCAGGGCGGCGGGAGGGACCCGACTGCGCAGGGAGGGACGCGTCGCAGCAGCTCGGCCTCTTGAGGCGTCCGGGGGCGGCCGCCCTCGTCTACGGCCAGACCACCCTGAACGCACCCGATCTCGTCTCACCTCGGAAGCTAAGCAGGGTCGGGCCCGGTTAGTACTTGGATGGGAGACCGCCTGGGAATCCCGGGTGCCGTAGGCTTTTTGCTCTGCCTCTCTTTCTGCCCCGCCCCCCTGGGCTGGGAAGGGGAGGGGGGGCCTTCGCCCTCCGCGCCCGCCCCGGCTCCCGCCCCCGGCCGGCCCGGACCCCGCCCCGTGGCCCCTGGAGAGAGGGTCAGATTGGAGATGTGGAGGCTCAGTCCCCGAGGCTGCCGCCCCTCACACACCTGCCGCAGGCCCGGGCCTCCGGAACTTCGGACCGACCGGCTCTGAATTCAGGACACAGTCTAAAGTTGTCCAAGGAGATGACCACGTTACCACCCTGGGAAAGGAAAAATTGGATCCTATCCATATATGCAGAAGAAGAGAATCTAAACAGTTGGCTATCCGTTCACGGGAACATAACTTAAGAATCCAGATGCGAAGACATCTAGAAACACTTTTCAAACGTCTAAATCTTTAGAAAATATTCTGAAGGATTAAGAGGTAGAAGCATTCTTTGGACAGTCACGAGCAAGACCAGGGTGTCGATAGGAAATCCTTCTGTTCGATACTGCAAGAGACGCTCCAAAAACATACTACAACAAGGGAAAACACTAACAATATATGGGAAAGGAAAATCACCTTTCTTCATTTTCCTCACCTCCTACGGTTCTCAAAATAGAATGTTTGCCCCTATGCGCGGGAGACCTGTAGAAATCCTAGGTGAGTCCAGCAAGATAGCTCTAGATGAAATCAACATTCGATCGATAGTTTCGATATTTCTTGTTTCCTCGCAAATACACAATAATGAATGCAATTCTTGAAAAGGATAACATTCAAAGTCACAGAAAATCCACACAGCACCTACGGGGCAAAGGTGCCAACTTCGATGGAAAACTTAGCAAAAACGTACATGATGGCTCCCATCGATGGAGAGGCTATCCCGTAGTCCTCCATAGACGGACACAGAGTCCCCAAACTAATCATTTCCCCCACATTAATAAATAATCCCATTTAAACAGGGTTTATATCTAGAAACTTACAGTCTGCTTCTTTCTCTTTTTCTTTTAATTTGGGAAAGGGATATGTTAAAGAATGATGATAATGATCATGATTATCATTATGATTATTATATTAAATCGAATTAACCGTACCAAAACCCCACCACTCACCTTATAAAAATGGGAGTTGATGCATATGTCGGAAGCCGCTGTGTATCTTTTTCTCAAGGCGTGGAACCACAAAAACGCTTCTCCCAAACAAATCCCATCTCGACTGTCATCCTTTTCCTTGCTTTTCCTTTGAAAGTTTTTGCTCTCTGTTATAGGACTATCTCATTGAGGTAGTTTGTTAATTTCACAGTTTATAGAATAGATGTGGAACCATTCTGGATTCCTTCTGGGTAACTTGTGTGCCAGGGGAAACCTTCTGTTTGGAGAATACTCCTCGCTTACACAGGAAGCTGCAGTTCATCAGCGCTGCTAGAGAATGGCACTGCACGAATCAGTCGGAAGTATCTTTATCCGATCTTTGAGTAGGTCCGTGTACAAGGGGCTCCCGTGAGGATTACCCTAGATGCTTCCTGGTCACATGTGCCCTATCTTCTCTCTGGTACGTGCTACTCAGAGAATATGCTTGCTCCTGAATTATGCCAGTGTTTATTCATTTCCATTTAGGCTACAGTGTTTTCCAAATGGTCCTATAATTTCGCCTCCCATATCAGCAGGGTGTGTGCAAGAGTTTTCCTCAAAGCCAACACAGTGATCAGTTTCTTAAGTTTCCTCAATCTGGTGAGTTGGAAACTATATCTGGCTTCATTTTTTATTCTGCATTTCCTTGACCAATAATGAGGACACGGGGCCAAAGGCGTATTAAGCGTATTAAACGTAGATATTCTGTAACAGTAATATTTTGCCAATTATATGGGCTACAGATACCTTGTCCTGTTTGCAGCTTGTTTTTGACCCTCTTCATGGTATCTTTGGAAACTTTTCATGATGGGAAATTTGGAATAGAAACAAAATCGGAAAGAATAGTAGAGTATTTTCTCACTCCCCTGACTCAAGAAATCACCAACCCCTGGCCAGATCTTGTTTCTTTTATACCCCTCCTACCTTAAGTTCATGATCCCCTTAATAATATCCCTCCAACGATAAAAAGTCAATATGTTTCTATCAAAGGTAGAGGCTTTCTTCCCTTTTTCAGGGTACTCACAGCCACCTTATTCCATGTAAAAATTTCACCGTGTTAGAGATAACAGCAAGTACTCAATGTTTGCGTTTCCCTGAGACACACACGCTCATTTCAGTTTCTTTGAATCCAGTCCAAATACAGTCCATACCTTGTGAGGGGTTGAGATGTCTTTTGAAAGAGTGTCCATACATCGCGACTAGTCGGGGGCAGCCCCGGTTGTCACCATTTCCCTTTGTTTCCTACCGCTGTCCGCAGTGACCCGAGCTATTTTTGCATTGTGAGGGGTTTCATCGTGGATTTAAACGTATTTAACGTGTTTCAATATCTTGCAATCATTAGACTTGCTGGCGATCAAACCGTCCTGTGTTTGGCAAACGGGAGTCTACTCATTCTGGTTCCTGTGTCTTTTGACGTGACCCTCGTCCTGTTGGATATGGTAGCATCCGCGCTTCCCAGTATGAGAAGCGTGCGTTTCCCGCCCCAGACTTCAAGTCAGCGTATGTCTCCAGTAAGTCTTAGGACCGTTTAATAACGATGGTTGGCGGAGACCACGATCTAGAGGCTGGTGAAATGCACTAGTGTCGAGTTCGCACCTATGTCTCAGCACTTTCCGTGGAAAAACTTAAAAAAAAAAAAAAAAAAAAAAGAAAAGAAAAGAAAGAAAGAGAGAAAGAAAAGAAAAAAAAATTACAGGAAAACACATTGGGTTTACACTGATAATCCAAGTTCAAACTGAGAACTGAGAGTTTTTTTACATTACTTTACCGATTTCACCTCTTCCTCTCACACCCAGATTCCCAGTACCCAAAGACACCAACAGCATTTCTTCTTTGCAGGATCCCACAGAATAATCGTAGCCATGCACCATAGAACCGTGGACTGGTTCCTACTGCATGAACTAGGAAAGGCGAGGAAGGAACCTTCTATTGTTCCGGCTGCACTGTGAAAATGTAAGAGCTGCCGTCCGCCGAAGCCAGTCTGCTCATGTCCAAGGAGCTCTGAGCCACGTCACACTCCTTTGGAATATTTCCCTGAGCCTTCATGTGGGCTCCTGACGTCTGTAGAATCTGACAAGTCACACATTGTCCTCCCGTTTGTGTCCTCCGTGCTTTGAATAGATGTGCTATTGAGTGTTTGAATTTTGTTGTCATTGGTGTATGTGTTTGTGGCAAAGTGTTGAGTGTTTGGTGTGTATGTAGCAGCTAGAGAGCGAGGCTCTGAAGGCTACTGGGCAGCAGGAGGGCGCGGGGTCGGGTGGGGGGCGCTGGGCCGGGAGGGCCGCGTAGCAGCTGGGCCTCTCGAGGCGTCCGGGGACGGCCGCTGCCGTCTAGGGCCATAGCACCCTGAACGTGCCCGATCTCCTCTGGTCTGGGAAGCTAAGCAGGGTCGGGCCAGGTTAGTACTTGGATGGGAGACCGCCTGGGAATACCGGGTGCTGTAGGCTTTTGCTTCTTCTTTTGTCCCGCCCGCTGGGGGGTCGGGGGTGGGGGGGCCCCCCGCCTTCTGCGCCCGCCCCCACTTTCGCCCTCGGGCCCCGGCCCCTCCCCCCCCTCGGCGCGACCCGCTGCCCCCGCCCGGGGCTTCCTCCCCTCTCCCCCGCTGCAGCACCACCGCCAGGTGGCGGCAGCGGCAGAGCGTCCCAGGCGTTCCGTTGGGCCGGCAGCGGAGCCCCAACCCTGGGCCCCACACCGGGCCGGGGCCGGGCGGCGGGATCCCTAAGTGCCGCTGGGTCTCCTCTCCCCCCGACCCCGCACCCGCCGCCCCGCACTCCGGGACATCGCGTACACCCGGCGCGGGACAGCCCACGGCGGCAAACCGTGTCCTGGGCCCCCGGACACCCGGCCCACCGTGCACTTTCTCTCCGCCGCACACCCGGGCCTCGGGCCCGGGCCTCACGCCGGGCGGGCTCCTCGCCGCCGCCGGGGCTCCCGAGAGACACACCGGCGCGCCGCACAGGGCGAGTCGCTGGCCACCTGGGCAGAGAGGACACACAACAGCACACGGAGCGCACGCACCCAAACCCAAACCACCCACCGGCCCCTTGACCCCTGGCTACACACCCCAAACCCCACCCCAGCGGGCCACAGGATAGCCGGCTCTGGCCCCCCGCGCCGCCCCCCGCCCCCGCGCGGGGGCTGCTGCCACACGCAGGCCCTGAGGGGAATCGGGGCAGAACGGTCCTCCCCAGACGGGGGTGGGGTGGCGGGGTGGGGGGGGACACTGCAGATCTTCAGGACCTCCGGGTGACGGACCAGCGGCAGGCACGGCCCTGCCTCCTCCTCCCGGCCCCGCCCCAAAGCCCCTCCCCACCGTGCCCTCGCGTGGGCCGGCGGAGGGCCCTCTCTCGCGCACTCTCCGGCTCCGGCCCTCCGCTCCCACGCGTGGAAGCCTGTCCCTGCGCGCGTGCCCGTGGGTCTGCTCCTCGGGCTGTGGGACGGCGGTGCGTCCGTGGTTTGGGTGGGGGTGGGAGGGTGCGCGCGCGAGACCCGTGAGGCTCCGCCTGGCCCCCCACCCCCACCCCGATCCGGGCAGGTGGGCTAGCGAAGGGCCAGGGCGGCGGGAGGGACCCGACTGCGCAGGGAGGGACGCGTCGCAGCAGCTCGGCCTCTTGAGGCGTCCGGGGGCGGCCGCCCTCGTCTACGGCCAGACCACCCTGAACGCACCCGATCTCGTCTCACCTCGGAAGCTAAGCAGGGTCGGGCCCGGTTAGTACTTGGATGGGAGACCGCCTGGGAATCCCGGGTGCCGTAGGCTTTTTGCTCTGCCTCTCTTTCTGCCCCGCCCCCCTGGGCTGGGAAGGGGAGGGGGGGCCTTCGCCCTCCGCGCCCGCCCCGGCTCCCGCCCCCGGCCGGCCCGGACCCCGCCCCGTGGCCCCTGGAGAGAGGGTCAGATTGGAGATGTGGAGGCTCAGTCCCCGAGGCTGCCGCCCCTCACACACCTGCCGCAGGCCCGGGCCTCCGGAACTTCGGACCGACCGGCTCTGAATTCAGGACACAGTCTAAAGTTGTCCAAGGAGATGACCACGTTACCACCCTGGGAAAGGAAAAATTGGATCCTATCCATATATGCAGAAGAAGAGAATCTAAACAGTTGGCTATCCGTTCACGGGAACATAACTTAAGAATCCAGATGCGAAGACATCTAGAAACACTTTTCAAACGTCTAAATCTTTAGAAAATATTCTGAAGGATTAAGAGGTAGAAGCATTCTTTGGACAGTCACGAGCAAGACCAGGGTGTCGATAGGAAATCCTTCTGTTCGATACTGCAAGAGACGCTCCAAAAACATACTACAACAAGGGAAAACACTAACAATATATGGGAAAGGAAAATCACCTTTCTTCATTTTCCTCACCTCCTACGGTTCTCAAAATAGAATGTTTGCCCCTATGCGCGGGAGACCTGTAGAAATCCTAGGTGAGTCCAGCAAGATAGCTCTAGATGAAATCAACATTCGATCGATAGTTTCGATATTTCTTGTTTCCTCGCAAATACACAATAATGAATGCAATTCTTGAAAAGGATAACATTCAAAGTCACAGAAAATCCACACAGCACCTACGGGGCAAAGGTGCCAACTTCGATGGAAAACTTAGCAAAAACGTACATGATGGCTCCCATCGATGGAGAGGCTATCCCGTAGTCCTCCATAGACGGACACAGAGTCCCCAAACTAATCATTTCCCCCACATTAATAAATAATCCCATTTAAACAGGGTTTATATCTAGAAACTTACAGTCTGCTTCTTTCTCTTTTTCTTTTAATTTGGGAAAGGGATATGTTAAAGAATGATGATAATGATCATGATTATCATTATGATTATTATATTAAATCGAATTAACCGTACCAAAACCCCACCACTCACCTTATAAAAATGGGAGTTGATGCATATGTCGGAAGCCGCTGTGTATCTTTTTCTCAAGGCGTGGAACCACAAAAACGCTTCTCCCAAACAAATCCCATCTCGACTGTCATCCTTTTCCTTGCTTTTCCTTTGAAAGTTTTTGCTCTCTGTTATAGGACTATCTCATTGAGGTAGTTTGTTAATTTCACAGTTTATAGAATAGATGTGGAACCATTCTGGATTCCTTCTGGGTAACTTGTGTGCCAGGGGAAACCTTCTGTTTGGAGAATACTCCTCGCTTACACAGGAAGCTGCAGTTCATCAGCGCTGCTAGAGAATGGCACTGCACGAATCAGTCGGAAGTATCTTTATCCGATCTTTGAGTAGGTCCGTGTACAAGGGGCTCCCGTGAGGATTACCCTAGATGCTTCCTGGTCACATGTGCCCTATCTTCTCTCTGGTACGTGCTACTCAGAGAATATGCTTGCTCCTGAATTATGCCAGTGTTTATTCATTTCCATTTAGGCTACAGTGTTTTCCAAATGGTCCTATAATTTCGCCTCCCATATCAGCAGGGTGTGTGCAAGAGTTTTCCTCAAAGCCAACACAGTGATCAGTTTCTTAAGTTTCCTCAATCTGGTGAGTTGGAAACTATATCTGGCTTCATTTTTTATTCTGCATTTCCTTGACCAATAATGAGGACACGGGGCCAAAGGCGTATTAAGCGTATTAAACGTAGATATTCTGTAACAGTAATATTTTGCCAATTATATGGGCTACAGATACCTTGTCCTGTTTGCAGCTTGTTTTTGACCCTCTTCATGGTATCTTTGGAAACTTTTCATGATGGGAAATTTGGAATAGAAACAAAATCGGAAAGAATAGTAGAGTATTTTCTCACTCCCCTGACTCAAGAAATCACCAACCCCTGGCCAGATCTTGTTTCTTTTATACCCCTCCTACCTTAAGTTCATGATCCCCTTAATAATATCCCTCCAACGATAAAAAGTCAATATGTTTCTATCAAAGGTAGAGGCTTTCTTCCCTTTTTCAGGGTACTCACAGCCACCTTATTCCATGTAAAAATTTCACCGTGTTAGAGATAACAGCAAGTACTCAATGTTTGCGTTTCCCTGAGACACACACGCTCATTTCAGTTTCTTTGAATCCAGTCCAAATACAGTCCATACCTTGTGAGGGGTTGAGATGTCTTTTGAAAGAGTGTCCATACATCGCGACTAGTCGGGGGCAGCCCCGGTTGTCACCATTTCCCTTTGTTTCCTACCGCTGTCCGCAGTGACCCGAGCTATTTTTGCATTGTGAGGGGTTTCATCGTGGATTTAAACGTATTTAACGTGTTTCAATATCTTGCAATCATTAGACTTGCTGGCGATCAAACCGTCCTGTGTTTGGCAAACGGGAGTCTACTCATTCTGGTTCCTGTGTCTTTTGACGTGACCCTCGTCCTGTTGGATATGGTAGCATCCGCGCTTCCCAGTATGAGAAGCGTGCGTTTCCCGCCCCAGACTTCAAGTCAGCGTATGTCTCCAGTAAGTCTTAGGACCGTTTAATAACGATGGTTGGCGGAGACCACGATCTAGAGGCTGGTGAAATGCACTAGTGTCGAGTTCGCACCTATGTCTCAGCACTTACCGTGGAAAAACTTAAAAAAAAAAAAAAAAAAAAAAAAGAAAAGAAAAGAAAGAAAGAGAGAAAGAAAAGAAAAAAAAAATTACAGGAAAACACATTGAGTTTACACTGATAATCCAAGTTCAAACTGAGAACTGAGAGTTTTTTTACATTACTTTACCGATTTCACCTCTTCCTCTCACACCCAGATTCCCAGTACCCAAAGACACCAACAGCATTTCTTCTTTGCAGGATCCCACAGAATAATCGTAGCCATGCACCATAGAACCGTGGACTGGTTCCTACTGCATGAACTAGGAAAGGCGAGGAAGGAACCTTCTATTGTTCCGGCTGCACTGTGAAAATGTAAGAGCTGCCGTCCGCCGAAGCCAGTCTGCTCATGTCCAAGGAGCTCTGAGCCACGTCACACTCCTTTGGAATATTTCCCTGAGCCTTCATGTGGGCTCCTGACGTCTGTAGAATCTGACAAGTCACACATTGTCCTCCCGTTTGTGTCCTCCGTGCTTTGAATAGATGTGCTATTGAGTGTTTGAATTTTGTTGTCATTGGTGTATGTGTTTGTGGCAAAGTGTTGAGTGTTTGGTGTGTATGTAGCAGCTAGAGAGCGAGGCTCTGAAGGCTACTGGGCAGCAGGAGGGCGCGGGGTCGGGTGGGGGGCGCTGGGCCGGGAGGGCCGCGTAGCAGCTGGGCCTCTCGAGGCGTCCGGGGACGGCCGCTGCCGTCTAGGGCCATAGCACCCTGAACGTGCCCGATCTCGTCTGGTCTGGGAAGCTAAGCAGGGTCGGGCCAGGTTAGTACTTGGATGGGAGACCGCCTGGGAATACCGGGTGCTGTAGGCTTTTGCTTCTTCTTTTGTCCCGCCCGCTGGGGGGTCGGGGGTGGGGGGGCCCCCCGCCTTCTGCGCCCGCCCCCACTTTCGCCCTCGGGCCCCGGCCCCTCCCCCCCCTCGGCGCGACCCGCTGCCCCCGCCCGGGGCTTCCTCCCCTCTCCCCCGCTGCAGCACCACCGCCAGGTGGCGGCAGCGGCAGAGCGTCCCAGGCGTTCCGTTGGGCCGGCAGCGGAGCCCCAACCCTGGGCCCCACACCGGGCCGGGGCCGGGCGGCGGGATCCCTAAGTGCCGCTGGGTCTCCTCTCCCCCCGACCCCGCACCCGCCGCCCCGCACTCCGGGACATCGCGTACACCCGGCGCGGGACAGCCCACGGCGGCAAACCGTGTCCTGGGCCCCCGGACACCCGGCCCACCGTGCACTTTCTCTCCGCCGCACACCCGGGCCTCGGGCCCGGGCCTCACGCCGGGCGGGCTCCTCGCCGCCGCCGGGGCTCCCGAGAGACACACCGGCGCGCCGCACAGGGCGAGTCGCTGGCCACCTGGGCAGAGAGGACACACAACAGCACACGGAGCGCACGCACCCAAACCCAAACCACCCACCGGCCCCTTGACCCCTGGCTACACACCCCAAACCCCACCCCAGCGGGCCACAGGATAGCCGGCTCTGGCCCCCCGCGCCGCCCCCCGCCCCCGCGCGGGGGCTGCTGCCACACGCAGGCCCTGAGGGGAATCGGGGCAGAACGGTCCTCCCCGGACGGGGGTGGGGTGGCGGGGTGGGGGGGGACACTGCAGATCTTCAGGACCTCCGGGTGACGGACCAGCGGCAGGCACGGCCCTGCCTCCTCCTCCCGGCCCCGCCCCAAAGCCCCTCCCCACCGTGCCCTCGCGTGGGCCGGCGGAGGGCCCTCTCTCGCGCACTCTCCGGCTCCGGCCCTCCGCTCCCACGCGTGGAAGCCTGTCCCTGCGCGCGTGCCCGTGGGTCTGCTCCTCGGGCTGTGGGACGGCGGTGCGTCCGTGGTTTGGGTGGGGGTGGGAGGGTGCGCGCGCGAGACCCGTGAGGCTCCGCCTGGCCCCCCACCCCCACCCCGATCCGGGCAGGTGGGCTAGCGAAGGGCCAGGGCGGCGGGAGGGACCCGACTGCGCAGGGAGGGACGCGTCGCAGCAGCTCGGCCTCTTGAGGCGTCCGGGGGCGGCCGCCCTCGTCTACGGCCAGACCACCCTGAACGCACCCGATCTCGTCTCACCTCGGAAGCTAAGCAGGGTCGGGCCCGGTTAGTACTTGGATGGGAGACCGCCTGGGAATCCCGGGTGCCGTAGGCTTTTTGCTCTGCCTCTCTTTCTGCCCCGCCCCCCTGGGCTGGGAAGGGGAGGGGGGGCCTTCGCCCTCCGCGCCCGCCCCGGCTCCCGCCCCCGGCCGGCCCGGACCCCGCCCCGTGGCCCCTGGAGAGAGGGTCAGATTGGAGATGTGGAGGCTCAGTCCCCGAGGCTGCCGCCCCTCACACACCTGCCGCAGGCCCGGGCCTCCGGAACTTCGGACCGACCGGCTCTGAATTCAGGACACAGTCTAAAGTTGTCCAAGGAGATGACCACGTTACCACCCTGGGAAAGGAAAAATTGGATCCTATCCATATATGCAGAAGAAGAGAATCTAAACAGTTGGCTATCCGTTCACGGGAACATAACTTAAGAATCCAGATGCGAAGACATCTAGAAACACTTTTCAAACGTCTAAATCTTTAGAAAATATTCTGAAGGATTAAGAGGTAGAAGCATTCTTTGGACAGTCACGAGCAAGACCAGGGTGTCGATAGGAAATCCTTCTGTTCGATACTGCAAGAGACGCTCCAAAAACATACTACAACAAGGGAAAACACTAACAATATATGGGAAAGGAAAATCACCTTTCTTCATTTTCCTCACCTCCTACGGTTCTCAAAATAGAATGTTTGCCCCTATGCGCGGGAGACCTGTAGAAATCCTAGGTGAGTCCAGCAAGATAGCTCTAGATGAAATCAACATTCGATCGATAGTTTCGATATTTCTTGTTTCCTCGCAAATACACACTAATGAATGCAATTCTTGAAAAGGATAACATTCAAAGTCACAGAAAATCCACACAGCACCTACGGGGCAAAGGTGCCAACTTCGATGGAAAACTTAGCAAAAACGTACATGATGGCTCCCATCGATGGAGAGGCTATCCCGTAGTCCTCCATAGACGGACACAGAGTCCCCAAACTAATCATTTCCCCCACATTAATAAATAATCCCATTTAAACAGGGTTTATATCTAGAAACTTACAGTCTGCTTCTTTCTCTTTTTCTTTTAATTTGGGAAAGGGATATGTTAAAGAATGATGATAATGATCATGATTATCATTATGATTATTATATTAAATCGAATTAACCGTACCAAAACCCCACCACTCACCTTATAAAAATGGGAGTTGATGCATATGTCGGAAGCCGCTGTGTATCTTTTTCTCAAGGCGTGGAACCACAAAAACGCTTCTCCCAAACAAATCCCATCTCGACTGTCATCCTTTTCCTTGCTTTTCCTTTGAAAGTTTTTGCTCTCTGTTATAGGACTATCTCATTGAGGTAGTTTGTTAATTTCACAGTTTATAGAATAGATGTGGAACCATTCTGGATTCCTTCTGGGTAACTTGTGTGCCAGGGGAAACCTTCTGTTTGGAGAATACTCCTCGCTTACACAGGAAGCTGCAGTTCATCAGCGCTGCTAGAGAATGGCACTGCACGAATCAGTCGGAAGTATCTTTATCCGATCTTTGAGTAGGTCCGTGTACAAGGGGCTCCCGTGAGGATTACCCTAGATGCTTCCTGGTCACATGTGCCCTATCTTCTCTCTGGTACGTGCTACTCAGAGAATATGCTTGCTCCTGAATTATGCCAGTGTTTATTCATTTCCATTTAGGCTACAGTGTTTTCCAAATGGTCCTATAATTTCGCCTCCCATATCAGCAGGGTGTGTGCAAGAGTTTTCCTCAAAGCCAACACAGTGATCAGTTTCTTAAGTTTCCTCAATCTGGTGAGTTGGAAACTATATCTGGCTTCATTTTTTATTCTGCATTTCCTTGACCAATAATGAGGACACGGGGCCAAAGGCGTATTAAGCGTATTAAACGTAGATATTCTGTAACAGTAATATTTTGCCAATTATATGGGCTACAGATACCTTGTCCTGTTTGCAGCTTGTTTTTGACCCTCTTCATGGTATCTTTGGAAACTTTTCATGATGGGAAATTTGGAATAGAAACAAAATCGGAAAGAATAGTAGAGTATTTTCTCACTCCCCTGACTCAAGAAATCACCAACCCCTGGCCAGATCTTGTTTCTTTTATACCCCTCCTACCTTAAGTTCATGATCCCCTTAATAATATCCCTCCAACGATAAAAAGTCAATATGTTTCTATCAAAGGTAGAGGCTTTCTTCCCTTTTTCAGGGTACTCACAGCCACCTTATTCCATGTAAAAATTTCACCGTGTTAGAGATAACAGCAAGTACTCAATGTTTGCGTTTCCCTGAGACACACACGCTCATTTCAGTTTCTTTGAATCCAGTCCAAATACAGTCCATACCTTGTGAGGGGTTGAGATGTCTTTTGAAAGAGTGTCCATACATCGCGACTAGTCGGGGGCAGCCCCGGTTGTCACCATTTCCCTTTGTTTCCTACCGCTGTCCGCAGTGACCCGAGCTATTTTTGCATTGTGAGGGGTTTCATCGTGGATTTAAACGTATTTAACGTGTTTCAATATCTTGCAATCATTAGACTTGCTGGCGATCAAACCGTCCTGTGTTTGGCAAACGGGAGTCTACTCATTCTGGTTCCTGTGTCTTTTGACGTGACCCTCGTCCTGTTGGATATGGTAGCATCCGCGCTTCCCAGTATGAGAAGCGTGCGTTTCCCGCCCCAGACTTCAAGTCAGCGTATGTCTCCAGTAAGTCTTAGGACCGTTTAATAACGATGGTTGGTGGAGACCACGATCTAGAGGCTGGTGAAATGCACTAGTGTCGAGTTCGCACCTATGTCTCAGCACTTACCGTGGAAAAACTTAAAAAAAAAAAAAAAAAAAAAAAGAAAAGAAAAGAAAGAAAGAGAGAAAGAAAAGAAAAAAAAAATTACAGGAAAACACATTGAGTTTACACTGATAATCCAAGTTCAAACTGAGAACTGAGAGTTTTTTTACATTACTTTACCGATTTCACCTCTTCCTCTCACACCCAGATTCCCAGTACCCAAAGACACCAACAGCATTTCTTCTTTGCAGGATCCCACAGAATAATCGTAGCCATGCACCATAGAACCGTGGACTGGTTCCTACTGCATGAACTAGGAAAGGCGAGGAAGGAACCTTCTATTGTTCCGGCTGCACTGTGAAAATGTAAGAGCTGCCGTCCGCCGAAGCCAGTCTGCTCATGTCCAAGGAGCTCTGAGCCACGTCACACTCCTTTGGAATATTTCCCTGAGCCTTCATGTGGGCTCCTGACGTCTGTAGAATCTGACAAGTCACACATTGTCCTCCCGTTTGTGTCCTCCGTGCTTTGAATAGATGTGCTATTGAGTGTTTGAATTTTGTTGTCATTGGTGTATGTGTTTGTGGCAAAGTGTTGAGTGTTTGGTGTGTATGTAGCAGCTAGAGAGCGAGGCTCTGAAGGCTACTGGGCAGCAGGAGGGCGCGGGGTCGGGTGGGGGGCGCTGGGCCGGGAGGGCCGCGTAGCAGCTGGGCCTCTCGAGGCGTCCGGGGACGGCCGCTGCCGTCTAGGGCCATAGCACCCTGAACGTGCCCGATCTCCTCTGGTCTGGGAAGCTAAGCAGGGTCGGGCCAGGTTAGTACTTGGATGGGAGACCGCCTGGGAATACCGGGTGCTGTAGGCTTTTGCTTCTTCTTTTGTCCCGCCCGCTGGGGGGTCGGGGGTGGGGGGGCCCCCCGCCTTCTGCGCCCGCCCCCACTTTCGCCCTCGGGCCCCGGCCCCTCCCCCCCCTCGGCGCGACCCGCTGCCCCCGCCCGGGGCTTCCTCCCCTCTCCCCCGCTGCAGCACCACCGCCAGGTGGCGGCAGCGGCAGAGCGTCCCAGGCGTTCCGTTGGGCCGGCAGCGGAGCCCCAACCCTGGGCCCCACACCGGGCCGGGGCCGGGCGGCGGGATCCCTAAGTGCCGCTGGGTCTCCTCTCCCCCCGACCCCGCACCCGCCGCCCCGCACTCCGGGACATCGCGTACACCCGGCGCGGGACAGCCCACGGCGGCAAACCGTGTCCTGGGCCCCCGGACACCCGGCCCACCGTGCACTTTCTCTCCGCCGCACACCCGGGCCTCGGGCCCGGGCCTCACGCCGGGCGGGCTCCTCGCCGCCGCCGGGGCTCCCGAGAGACACACCGGCGCGCCGCACAGGGCGAGTCGCTGGCCACCTGGGCAGAGAGGACACACAACAGCACACGGAGCGCACGCACCCAAACCCAAACCACCCACCGGCCCCTTGACCCCTGGCTACACACCCCAAACCCCACCCCAGCGGGCCACAGGATAGCCGGCTCTGGCCCCCCGCGCCGCCCCCCGCCCCCGCGCGGGGGCTGCTGCCACACGCAGGCCCTGAGGGGAATCGGGGCAGAACGGTCCTCCCCAGACGGGGGTGGGGTGGCGGGGTGGGGGGGGACACTGCAGATCTTCAGGACCTCCGGGTGACGGACCAGCGGCAGGCACGGCCCTGCCTCCTCCTCCCGGCCCCGCCCCAAAGCCCCTCCCCACCGTGCCCTCGCGTGGGCCGGCGGAGGGCCCTCTCTCGCGCACTCTCCGGCTCCGGCCCTCCGCTCCCACGCGTGGAAGCCTGTCCCTGCGCGCGTGCCCGTGGGTCTGCTCCTCGGGCTGTGGGACGGCGGTGCGTCCGTGGTTTGGGTGGGGGTGGGAGGGTGCGCGCGCGAGACCCGTGAGGCTCCGCCTGGCCCCCCACCCCCACCCCGATCCGGGCAGGTGGGCTAGCGAAGGGCCAGGGCGGCGGGAGGGACCCGACTGCGCAGGGAGGGACGCGTCGCAGCAGCTCGGCCTCTTGAGGCGTCCGGGGGCGGCCGCCCTCGTCTACGGCCAGACCACCCTGAACGCACCCGATCTCGTCTCACCTCGGAAGCTAAGCAGGGTCGGGCCCGGTTAGTACTTGGATGGGAGACCGCCTGGGAATCCCGGGTGCCGTAGGCTTTTTGCTCTGCCTCTCTTTCTGCCCCGCCCCCCTGGGCTGGGAAGGGGAGGGGGGGCCTTCGCCCTCCGCGCCCGCCCCGGCTCCCGCCCCCGGCCGGCCCGGACCCCGCCCCGTGGCCCCTGGAGAGAGGGTCAGATTGGAGATGTGGAGGCTCAGTCCCCGAGGCTGCCGCCCCTCACACACCTGCCGCAGGCCCGGGCCTCCGGAACTTCGGACCGACCGGCTCTGAATTCAGGACACAGTCTAAAGTTGTCCAAGGAGATGACCACGTTACCACCCTGGGAAAGGAAAAATTGGATCCTATCCATATATGCAGAAGAAGAGAATCTAAACAGTTGGCTATCCGTTCACGGGAACATAACTTAAGAATCCAGATGCGAAGACATCTAGAAACACTTTTCAAACGTCTAAATCTTTAGAAAATATTCTGAAGGATTAAGAGGTAGAAGCATTCTTTGGACAGTCACGAGCAAGACCAGGGTGTCGATAGGAAATCCTTCTGTTCGATACTGCAAGAGACGCTCCAAAAACATACTACAACAAGGGAAAACACTAACAATATATGGGAAAGGAAAATCACCTTTCTTCATTTTCCTCACCTCCTACGGTTCTCAAAATAGAATGTTTGCCCCTATGCGCGGGAGACCTGTAGAAATCCTAGGTGAGTCCAGCAAGATAGCTCTAGATGAAATCAACATTCGATCGATAGTTTCGATATTTCTTGTTTCCTCGCAAATACACACTAATGAATGCAATTCTTGAAAAGGATAACATTCAAAGTCACAGAAAATCCACACAGCACCTACGGGGCAAAGGTGCCAACTTCGATGGAAAACTTAGCAAAAACGTACATGATGGCTCCCATCGATGGAGAGGCTATCCCGTAGTCCTCCATAGACGGACACAGAGTCCCCAAACTAATCATTTCCCCCACATTAATAAATAATCCCATTTAAACAGGGTTTATATCTAGAAACTTACAGTCTGCTTCTTTCTCTTTTTCTTTTAATTTGGGAAAGGGATATGTTAAAGAATGATGATAATGATCATGATTATCATTATGATTATTATATTAAATCGAATTAACCGTACCAAAACCCCACCACTCACCTTATAAAAATGGGAGTTGATGCATATGTCGGAAGCCGCTGTGTATCTTTTTCTCAAGGCGTGGAACCACAAAAACGCTTCTCCCAAACAAATCCCATCTCGACTGTCATCCTTTTCCTTGCTTTTCCTTTGAAAGTTTTTGCTCTCTGTTATAGGACTATCTCATTGAGGTAGTTTGTTAATTTCACAGTTTATAGAATAGATGTGGAACCATTCTGGATTCCTTCTGGGTAACTTGTGTGCCAGGGGAAACCTTCTGTTTGGAGAATACTCCTCGCTTACACAGGAAGCTGCAGTTCATCAGCGCTGCTAGAGAATGGCACTGCACGAATCAGTCGGAAGTATCTTTATCCGATCTTTGAGTAGGTCCGTGTACAAGGGGCTCCCGTGAGGATTACCCTAGATGCTTCCTGGTCACATGTGCCCTATCTTCTCTCTGGTACGTGCTACTCAGAGAATATGCTTGCTCCTGAATTATGCCAGTGTTTATTCATTTCCATTTAGGCTACAGTGTTTTCCAAATGGTCCTATAATTTCGCCTCCCATATCAGCAGGGTGTGTGCAAGAGTTTTCCTCAAAGCCAACACAGTGATCAGTTTCTTAAGTTTCCTCAATCTGGTGAGTTGGAAACTATATCTGGCTTCATTTTTTATTCTGCATTTCCTTGACCAATAATGAGGACACGGGGCCAAAGGCGTATTAAGCGTATTAAACGTAGATATTCTGTAACAGTAATATTTTGCCAATTATATGGGCTACAGATACCTTGTCCTGTTTGCAGCTTGTTTTTGACCCTCTTCATGGTATCTTTGGAAACTTTTCATGATGGGAAATTTGGAATAGAAACAAAATCGGAAAGAATAGTAGAGTATTTTCTCACTCCCCTGACTCAAGAAATCACCAACCCCTGGCCAGATCTTGTTTCTTTTATACCCCTCCTACCTTAAGTTCATGATCCCCTTAATAATATCCCTCCAACGATAAAAAGTCAATATGTTTCTATCAAAGGTAGAGGCTTTCTTCCCTTTTTCAGGGTACTCACAGCCACCTTATTCCATGTAAAAATTTCACCGTGTTAGAGATAACAGCAAGTACTCAATGTTTGCGTTTCCCTGAGACACACACGCTCATTTCAGTTTCTTTGAATCCAGTCCAAATACAGTCCATACCTTGTGAGGGGTTGAGATGTCTTTTGAAAGAGTGTCCATACATCGCGACTAGTCGGGGGCAGCCCCGGTTGTCACCATTTCCCTTTGTTTCCTACCGCTGTCCGCAGTGACCCGAGCTATTTTTGCATTGTGAGGGGTTTCATCGTGGATTTAAACGTATTTAACGTGTTTCAATATCTTGCAATCATTAGACTTGCTGGCGATCAAACCGTCCTGTGTTTGGCAAACGGGAGTCTACTCATTCTGGTTCCTGTGTCTTTTGACGTGACCCTCGTCCTGTTGGATATGGTAGCATCCGCGCTTCCCAGTATGAGAAGCGTGCGTTTCCCGCCCCAGACTTCAAGTCAGCGTATGTCTCCAGTAAGTCTTAGGACCGTTTAATAACGATGGTTGGTGGAGACCACGATCTAGAGGCTGGTGAAATGCACTAGTGTCGAGTTCGCACCTATGTCTCAGCACTTACCGTGGAAAAACTTAAAAAAAAAAAAAAAAAAAAAAAGAAAAGAAAAGAAAGAAAGAGAGAAAGAAAAGAAAAAAAAAATTACAGGAAAACACATTGAGTTTACACTGATAATCCAAGTTCAAACTGAGAACTGAGAGTTTTTTTACATTACTTTACCGATTTCACCTCTTCCTCTCACACCCAGATTCCCAGTACCCAAAGACACCAACAGCATTTCTTCTTTGCAGGATCCCACAGAATAATCGTAGCCATGCACCATAGAACCGTGGACTGGTTCCTACTGCATGAACTAGGAAAGGCGAGGAAGGAACCTTCTATTGTTCCGGCTGCACTGTGAAAATGTAAGAGCTGCCGTCCGCCGAAGCCAGTCTGCTCATGTCCAAGGAGCTCTGAGCCACGTCACACTCCTTTGGAATATTTCCCTGAGCCTTCATGTGGGCTCCTGACGTCTGTAGAATCTGACAAGTCACACATTGTCCTCCCGTTTGTGTCCTCCGTGCTTTGAATAGATGTGCTATTGAGTGTTTGAATTTTGTTGTCATTGGTGTATGTGTTTGTGGCAAAGTGTTGAGTGTTTGGTGTGTATGTAGCAGCTAGAGAGCGAGGCTCTGAAGGCTACTGGGCAGCAGGAGGGCGCGGGGTCGGGTGGGGGGCGCTGGGCCGGGAGGGCCGCGTAGCAGCTGGGCCTCTCGAGGCGTCCGGGGACGGCCGCTGCCGTCTAGGGCCATAGCACCCTGAACGTGCCCGATCTCCTCTGGTCTGGGAAGCTAAGCAGGGTCGGGCCAGGTTAGTACTTGGATGGGAGACCGCCTGGGAATACCGGGTGCTGTAGGCTTTTGCTTCTTCTTTTGTCCCGCCCGCTGGGGGGTCGGGGGTGGGGGGGCCCCCCGCCTTCTGCGCCCGCCCCCACTTTCGCCCTCGGGCCCCGGCCCCTCCCCCCCCTCGGCGCGACCCGCTGCCCCCGCCCGGGGCTTCCTCCCCTCTCCCCCGCTGCAGCACCACCGCCAGGTGGCGGCAGCGGCAGAGCGTCCCAGGCGTTCCGTTGGGCCGGCAGCGGAGCCCCAACCCTGGGCCCCACACCGGGCCGGGGCCGGGCGGCGGGATCCCTAAGTGCCGCTGGGTCTCCTCTCCCCCCGACCCCGCACCCGCCGCCCCGCACTCCGGGACATCGCGTACACCCGGCGCGGGACAGCCCACGGCGGCAAACCGTGTCCTGGGCCCCCGGACACCCGGCCCACCGTGCACTTTCTCTCCGCCGCACACCCGGGCCTCGGGCCCGGGCCTCACGCCGGGCGGGCTCCTCGCCGCCGCCGGGGCTCCCGAGAGACACACCGGCGCGCCGCACAGGGCGAGTCGCTGGCCACCTGGGCAGAGAGGACACACAACAGCACACGGAGCGCACGCACCCAAACCCAAACCACCCACCGGCCCCTTGACCCCTGGCTACACACCCCAAACCCCACCCCAGCGGGCCACAGGATAGCCGGCTCTGGCCCCCCGCGCCGCCCCCCGCCCCCGCGCGGGGGCTGCTGCCACACGCAGGCCCTGAGGGGAATCGGGGCAGAACGGTCCTCCCCGGACGGGGGTGGGGTGGCGGGGTGGGGGGGGACACTGCAGATCTTCAGGACCTCCGGGTGACGGACCAGCGGCAGGCACGGCCCTGCCTCCTCCTCCCGGCCCCGCCCCAAAGCCCCTCCCCACCGTGCCCTCGCGTGGGCCGGCGGAGGGCCCTCTCTCGCGCACTCTCCGGCTCCGGCCCTCCGCTCCCACGCGTGGAAGCCTGTCCCTGCGCGCGTGCCCGTGGGTCTGCTCCTCGGGCTGTGGGACGGCGGTGCGTCCGTGGTTTGGGTGGGGGTGGGAGGGTGCGCGCGCGAGACCCGTGAGGCTCCGCCTGGCCCCCCACCCCCACCCCGATCCGGGCAGGTGGGCTAGCGAAGGGCCAGGGCGGCGGGAGGGACCCGACTGCGCAGGGAGGGACGCGTCGCAGCAGCTCGGCCTCTTGAGGCGTCCGGGGGCGGCCGCCCTCGTCTACGGCCAGACCACCCTGAACGCACCCGATCTCGTCTCACCTCGGAAGCTAAGCAGGGTCGGGCCCGGTTAGTACTTGGATGGGAGACCGCCTGGGAATCCCGGGTGCCGTAGGCTTTTTGCTCTGCCTCTCTTTCTGCCCCGCCCCCCTGGGCTGGGAAGGGGAGGGGGGGCCTTCGCCCTCCGCGCCCGCCCCGGCTCCCGCCCCCGGCCGGCCCGGACCCCGCCCCGTGGCCCCTGGAGAGAGGGTCAGATTGGAGATGTGGAGGCTCAGTCCCCGAGGCTGCCGCCCCTCACACACCTGCCGCAGGCCCGGGCCTCCGGAACTTCGGACCGACCGGCTCTGAATTCAGGACACAGTCTAAAGTTGTCCAAGGAGATGACCACGTTACCACCCTGGGAAAGGAAAAATTGGATCCTATCCATATATGCAGAAGAAGAGAATCTAAACAGTTGGCTATCCGTTCACGGGAACATAACTTAAGAATCCAGATGCGAAGACATCTAGAAACACTTTTCAAACGTCTAAATCTTTAGAAAATATTCTGAAGGATTAAGAGGTAGAAGCATTCTTTGGACAGTCACGAGCAAGACCAGGGTGTCGATAGGAAATCCTTCTGTTCGATACTGCAAGAGACGCTCCAAAAACATACTACAACAAGGGAAAACACTAACAATATATGGGAAAGGAAAATCACCTTTCTTCATTTTCCTCACCTCCTACGGTTCTCAAAATAGAATGTTTGCCCCTATGCGCGGGAGACCTGTAGAAATCCTAGGTGAGTCCAGCAAGATAGCTCTAGATGAAATCAACATTCGATCGATAGTTTCGATATTTCTTGTTTCCTCGCAAATACACACTAATGAATGCAATTCTTGAAAAGGATAACATTCAAAGTCACAGAAAATCCACACAGCACCTACGGGGCAAAGGTGCCAACTTCGATGGAAAACTTAGCAAAAACGTACATGATGGCTCCCATCGATGGAGAGGCTATCCCGTAGTCCTCCATAGACGGACACAGAGTCCCCAAACTAATCATTTCCCCCACATTAATAAATAATCCCATTTAAACAGGGTTTATATCTAGAAACTTACAGTCTGCTTCTTTCTCTTTTTCTTTTAATTTGGGAAAGGGATATGTTAAAGAATGATGATAATGATCATGATTATCATTATGATTATTATATTAAATCGAATTAACCGTACCAAAACCCCACCACTCACCTTATAAAAATGGGAGTTGATGCATATGTCGGAAGCCGCTGTGTATCTTTTTCTCAAGGCGTGGAACCACAAAAACGCTTCTCCCAAACAAATCCCATCTCGACTGTCATCCTTTTCCTTGCTTTTCCTTTGAAAGTTTTTGCTCTCTGTTATAGGACTATCTCATTGAGGTAGTTTGTTAATTTCACAGTTTATAGAATAGATGTGGAACCATTCTGGATTCCTTCTGGGTAACTTGTGTGCCAGGGGAAACCTTCTGTTTGGAGAATACTCCTCGCTTACACAGGAAGCTGCAGTTCATCAGCGCTGCTAGAGAATGGCACTGCACGAATCAGTCGGAAGTATCTTTATCCGATCTTTGAGTAGGTCCGTGTACAAGGGGCTCCCGTGAGGATTACCCTAGATGCTTCCTGGTCACATGTGCCCTATCTTCTCTCTGGTACGTGCTACTCAGAGAATATGCTTGCTCCTGAATTATGCCAGTGTTTATTCATTTCCATTTAGGCTACAGTGTTTTCCAAATGGTCCTATAATTTCGCCTCCCATATCAGCAGGGTGTGTGCAAGAGTTTTCCTCAAAGCCAACACAGTGATCAGTTTCTTAAGTTTCCTCAATCTGGTGAGTTGGAAACTATATCTGGCTTCATTTTTTATTCTGCATTTCCTTGACCAATAATGAGGACACGGGGCCAAAGGCGTATTAAGCGTATTAAACGTAGATATTCTGTAACAGTAATATTTTGCCAATTATATGGGCTACAGATACCTTGTCCTGTTTGCAGCTTGTTTTTGACCCTCTTCATGGTATCTTTGGAAACTTTTCATGATGGGAAATTTGGAATAGAAACAAAATCGGAAAGAATAGTAGAGTATTTTCTCACTCCCCTGACTCAAGAAATCACCAACCCCTGGCCAGATCTTGTTTCTTTTATACCCCTCCTACCTTAAGTTCATGATCCCCTTAATAATATCCCTCCAACGATAAAAAGTCAATATGTTTCTATCAAAGGTAGAGGCTTTCTTCCCTTTTTCAGGGTACTCACAGCCACCTTATTCCATGTAAAAATTTCACCGTGTTAGAGATAACAGCAAGTACTCAATGTTTGCGTTTCCCTGAGACACACACGCTCATTTCAGTTTCTTTGAATCCAGTCCAAATACAGTCCATACCTTGTGAGGGGTTGAGATGTCTTTTGAAAGAGTGTCCATACATCGCGACTAGTCGGGGGCAGCCCCGGTTGTCACCATTTCCCTTTGTTTCCTACCGCTGTCCGCAGTGACCCGAGCTATTTTTGCATTGTGAGGGGTTTCATCGTGGATTTAAACGTATTTAACGTGTTTCAATATCTTGCAATCATTAGACTTGCTGGCGATCAAACCGTCCTGTGTTTGGCAAACGGGAGTCTACTCATTCTGGTTCCTGTGTCTTTTGACGTGACCCTCGTCCTGTTGGATATGGTAGCATCCGCGCTTCCCAGTATGAGAAGCGTGCGTTTCCCGCCCCAGACTTCAAGTCAGCGTATGTCTCCAGTAAGTCTTAGGACCGTTTAATAACGATGGTTGGCGGAGACCACGATCTAGAGGCTGGTGAAATGCACTAGTGTCGAGTTCGCACCTATGTCTCAGCACTTACCGTGGAAAAACTTAAAAAAAAAAAAAAAAGAAAAGAAAAGAAAAGAAAGAAAGAGAGAAAGAAAAGAAAAAAAAATTACAGGAAAACACATTGAGTTTACACTGATAATCCAAGTTCAAACTGAGAACTGAGAGTTTTTTTACATTACTTTACCGATTTCACCTCTTCCTCTCACACCCAGATTCCCAGTACCCAAAGACACCAACAGCATTTCTTCTTTGCAGGATCCCACAGAATAATCGTAGCCATGCACCATAGAACCGTGGACTGGTTCCTACTGCATGAACTAGGAAAGGCGAGGAAGGAACCTTCTATTGTTCCGGCTGCACTGTGAAAATGTAAGAGCTGCCGTCCGCCGAAGCCAGTCTGCTCATGTCCAAGGAGCTCTGAGCCACGTCACACTCCTTTGGAATATTTCCCTGAGCCTTCATGTGGGCTCCTGACGTCTGTAGAATCTGACAAGTCACACATTGTCCTCCCGTTTGTGTCCTCCGTGCTTTGAATAGATGTGCTATTGAGTGTTTGAATTTTGTTGTCATTGGTGTATGTGTTTGTGGCAAAGTGTTGAGTGTTTGGTGTGTATGTAGCAGCTAGAGAGCGAGGCTCTGAAGGCTACTGGGCAGCAGGAGGGCGCGGGGTCGGGTGGGGGGCGCTGGGCCGGGAGGGCCGCGTAGCAGCTGGGCCTCTCGAGGCGTCCGGGGACGGCCGCTGCCGTCTAGGGCCATAGCACCCTGAACGTGCCCGATCTCCTCTGGTCTGGGAAGCTAAGCAGGGTCGGGCCAGGTTAGTACTTGGATGGGAGACCGCCTGGGAATACCGGGTGCTGTAGGCTTTTGCTTCTTCTTTTGTCCCGCCCGCTGGGGGGTCGGGGGTGGGGGGGCCCCCCGCCTTCTGCGCCCGCCCCCACTTTCGCCCTCGGGCCCCGGCCCCTCCCCCCCCTCGGCGCGACCCGCTGCCCCCGCCCGGGGCTTCCTCCCCTCTCCCCCGCTGCAGCACCACCGCCAGGTGGCGGCAGCGGCAGAGCGTCCCAGGCGTTCCGTTGGGCCGGCAGCGGAGCCCCAACCCTGGGCCCCACACCGGGCCGGGGCCGGGCGGCGGGATCCCTAAGTGCCGCTGGGTCTCCTCTCCCCCCGACCCCGCACCCGCCGCCCCGCACTCCGGGACATCGCGTACACCCGGCGCGGGACAGCCCACGGCGGCAAACCGTGTCCTGGGCCCCCGGACACCCGGCCCACCGTGCACTTTCTCTCCGCCGCACACCCGGGCCTCGGGCCCGGGCCTCACGCCGGGCGGGCTCCTCGCCGCCGCCGGGGCTCCCGAGAGACACACCGGCGCGCCGCACAGGGCGAGTCGCTGGCCACCTGGGCAGAGAGGACACACAACAGCACACGGAGCGCACGCACCCAAACCCAAACCACCCACCGGCCCCTTGACCCCTGGCTACACACCCCAAACCCCACCCCAGCGGGCCACAGGATAGCCGGCTCTGGCCCCCCGCGCCGCCCCCCGCCCCCGCGCGGGGGCTGCTGCCACACGCAGGCCCTGAGGGGAATCGGGGCAGAACGGTCCTCCCCGGACGGGGGTGGGGTGGCGGGGTGGGGGGGGACACTGCAGATCTTCAGGACCTCCGGGTGACGGACCAGCGGCAGGCACGGCCCTGCCTCCTCCTCCCGGCCCCGCCCCAAAGCCCCTCCCCACCGTGCCCTCGCGTGGGCCGGCGGAGGGCCCTCTCTCGCGCACTCTCCGGCTCCGGCCCTCCGCTCCCACGCGTGGAAGCCTGTCCCTGCGCGCGTGCCCGTGGGTCTGCTCCTCGGGCTGTGGGACGGCGGTGCGTCCGTGGTTTGGGTGGGGGTGGGAGGGTGCGCGCGCGAGACCCGTGAGGCTCCGCCTGGCCCCCCACCCCCACCCCGATCCGGGCAGGTGGGCTAGCGAAGGGCCAGGGCGGCGGGAGGGACCCGACTGCGCAGGGAGGGACGCGTCGCAGCAGCTCGGCCTCTTGAGGCGTCCGGGGGCGGCCGCCCTCGTCTACGGCCAGACCACCCTGAACGCACCCGATCTCGTCTCACCTCGGAAGCTAAGCAGGGTCGGGCCCGGTTAGTACTTGGATGGGAGACCGCCTGGGAATCCCGGGTGCCGTAGGCTTTTTGCTCTGCCTCTCTTTCTGCCCCGCCCCCCTGGGCTGGGAAGGGGAGGGGGGGCCTTCGCCCTCCGCGCCCGCCCCGGCTCCCGCCCCCGGCCGGCCCGGACCCCGCCCCGTGGCCCCTGGAGAGAGGGTCAGATTGGAGATGTGGAGGCTCAGTCCCCGAGGCTGCCGCCCCTCACACACCTGCCGCAGGCCCGGGCCTCCGGAACTTCGGACCGACCGGCTCTGAATTCAGGACACAGTCTAAAGTTGTCCAAGGAGATGACCACGTTACCACCCTGGGAAAGGAAAAATTGGATCCTATCCATATATGCAGAAGAAGAGAATCTAAACAGTTGGCTATCCGTTCACGGGAACATAACTTAAGAATCCAGATGCGAAGACATCTAGAAACACTTTTCAAACGTCTAAATCTTTAGAAAATATTCTGAAGGATTAAGAGGTAGAAGCATTCTTTGGACAGTCACGAGCAAGACCAGGGTGTCGATAGGAAATCCTTCTGTTCGATACTGCAAGAGACGCTCCAAAAACATACTACAACAAGGGAAAACACTAACAATATATGGGAAAGGAAAATCACCTTTCTTCATTTTCCTCACCTCCTACGGTTCTCAAAATAGAATGTTTGCCCCTATGCGCGGGAGACCTGTAGAAATCCTAGGTGAGTCCAGCAAGATAGCTCTAGATGAAATCAACATTCGATCGATAGTTTCGATATTTCTTGTTTCCTCGCAAATACACACTAATGAATGCAATTCTTGAAAAGGATAACATTCAAAGTCACAGAAAATCCACACAGCACCTACGGGGCAAAGGTGCCAACTTCGATGGAAAACTTAGCAAAAACGTACATGATGGCTCCCATCGATGGAGAGGCTATCCCGTAGTCCTCCATAGACGGACACAGAGTCCCCAAACTAATCATTTCCCCCACATTAATAAATAATCCCATTTAAACAGGGTTTATATCTAGAAACTTACAGTCTGCTTCTTTCTCTTTTTCTTTTAATTTGGGAAAGGGATATGTTAAAGAATGATGATAATGATCATGATTATCATTATGATTATTATATTAAATCGAATTAACCGTACCAAAACCCCACCACTCACCTTATAAAAATGGGAGTTGATGCATATGTCGGAAGCCGCTGTGTATCTTTTTCTCAAGGCGTGGAACCACAAAAACGCTTCTCCCAAACAAATCCCATCTCGACTGTCATCCTTTTCCTTGCTTTTCCTTTGAAAGTTTTTGCTCTCTGTTATAGGACTATCTCATTGAGGTAGTTTGTTAATTTCACAGTTTATAGAATAGATGTGGAACCATTCTGGATTCCTTCTGGGTAACTTGTGTGCCAGGGGAAACCTTCTGTTTGGAGAATACTCCTCGCTTACACAGGAAGCTGCAGTTCATCAGCGCTGCTAGAGAATGGCACTGCACGAATCAGTCGGAAGTATCTTTATCCGATCTTTGAGTAGGTCCGTGTACAAGGGGCTCCCGTGAGGATTACCCTAGATGCTTCCTGGTCACATGTGCCCTATCTTCTCTCTGGTACGTGCTACTCAGAGAATATGCTTGCTCCTGAATTATGCCAGTGTTTATTCATTTCCATTTAGGCTACAGTGTTTTCCAAATGGTCCTATAATTTCGCCTCCCATATCAGCAGGGTGTGTGCAAGAGTTTTCCTCAAAGCCAACACAGTGATCAGTTTCTTAAGTTTCCTCAATCTGGTGAGTTGGAAACTATATCTGGCTTCATTTTTTATTCTGCATTTCCTTGACCAATAATGAGGACACGGGGCCAAAGGCGTATTAAGCGTATTAAACGTAGATATTCTGTAACAGTAATATTTTGCCAATTATATGGGCTACAGATACCTTGTCCTGTTTGCAGCTTGTTTTTGACCCTCTTCATGGTATCTTTGGAAACTTTTCATGATGGGAAATTTGGAATAGAAACAAAATCGGAAAGAATAGTAGAGTATTTTCTCACTCCCCTGACTCAAGAAATCACCAACCCCTGGCCAGATCTTGTTTCTTTTATACCCCTCCTACCTTAAGTTCATGATCCCCTTAATAATATCCCTCCAACGATAAAAAGTCAATATGTTTCTATCAAAGGTAGAGGCTTTCTTCCCTTTTTCAGGGTACTCACAGCCACCTTATTCCATGTAAAAATTTCACCGTGTTAGAGATAACAGCAAGTACTCAATGTTTGCGTTTCCCTGAGACACACACGCTCATTTCAGTTTCTTTGAATCCAGTCCAAATACAGTCCATACCTTGTGAGGGGTTGAGATGTCTTTTGAAAGAGTGTCCATACATCGCGACTAGTCGGGGGCAGCCCCGGTTGTCACCATTTCCCTTTGTTTCCTACCGCTGTCCGCAGTGACCCGAGCTATTTTTGCATTGTGAGGGGTTTCATCGTGGATTTAAACGTATTTAACGTGTTTCAATATCTTGCAATCATTAGACTTGCTGGCGATCAAACCGTCCTGTGTTTGGCAAACGGGAGTCTACTCATTCTGGTTCCTGTGTCTTTTGACGTGACCCTCGTCCTGTTGGATATGGTAGCATCCGCGCTTCCCAGTATGAGAAGCGTGCGTTTCCCGCCCCAGACTTCAAGTCAGCGTATGTCTCCAGTAAGTCTTAGGACCGTTTAATAACGATGGTTGGCGGAGACCACGATCTAGAGGCTGGTGAAATGCACTAGTGTCGAGTTCGCACCTATGTCTCAGCACTTTCCGTGGAAAAACTTAAAAAAAAAAAAAAAAAAAAAAGAAAAGAAAAGAAAGAAAGAGAGAAAGAAAAGAAAAAAAAATTACAGGAAAACACATTGAGTTTACACTGATAATCCAAGTTCAAACTGAGAACTGAGAGTTTTTTTACATTACTTTACCGATTTCACCTCTTCCTCTCACACCCAGATTCCCAGTACCCAAAGACACCAACAGCATTTCTTCTTTGCAGGATCCCACAGAATAATCGTAGCCATGCACCATAGAACCGTGGACTGGTTCCTACTGCATGAACTAGGAAAGGCGAGGAAGGAACCTTCTATTGTTCCGGCTGCACTGTGAAAATGTAAGAGCTGCCGTCCGCCGAAGCCAGTCTGCTCATGTCCAAGGAGCTCTGAGCCACGTCACACTCCTTTGGAATATTTCCCTGAGCCTTCATGTGGGCTCCTGACGTCTGTAGAATCTGACAAGTCACACATTGTCCTCCCGTTTGTGTCCTCCGTGCTTTGAATAGATGTGCTATTGAGTGTTTGAATTTTGTTGTCATTGGTGTATGTGTTTGTGGCAAAGTGTTGAGTGTTTGGTGTGTATGTAGCAGCTAGAGAGCGAGGCTCTGAAGGCTACTGGGCAGCAGGAGGGCGCGGGGTCGGGTGGGGGGCGCTGGGCCGGGAGGGCCGCGTAGCAGCTGGGCCTCTCGAGGCGTCCGGGGACGGCCGCTGCCGTCTAGGGCCATAGCACCCTGAACGTGCCCGATCTCCTCTGGTCTGGGAAGCTAAGCAGGGTCGGGCCAGGTTAGTACTTGGATGGGAGACCGCCTGGGAATACCGGGTGCTGTAGGCTTTTGCTTCTTCTTTTGTCCCGCCCGCTGGGGGGTCGGGGGTGGGGGGGCCCCCCGCCTTCTGCGCCCGCCCCCACTTTCGCCCTCGGGCCCCGGCCCCTCCCCCCCCTCGGCGCGACCCGCTGCCCCCGCCCGGGGCTTCCTCCCCTCTCCCCCGCTGCAGCACCACCGCCAGGTGGCGGCAGCGGCAGAGCGTCCCAGGCGTTCCGTTGGGCCGGCAGCGGAGCCCCAACCCTGGGCCCCACACCGGGCCGGGGCCGGGCGGCGGGATCCCTAAGTGCCGCTGGGTCTCCTCTCCCCCCGACCCCGCACCCGCCGCCCCGCACTCCGGGACATCGCGTACACCCGGCGCGGGACAGCCCACGGCGGCAAACCGTGTCCTGGGCCCCCGGACACCCGGCCCACCGTGCACTTTCTCTCCGCCGCACACCCGGGCCTCGGGCCCGGGCCTCACGCCGGGCGGGCTCCTCGCCGCCGCCGGGGCTCCCGAGAGACACACCGGCGCGCCGCACAGGGCGAGTCGCTGGCCACCTGGGCAGAGAGGACACACAACAGCACACGGAGCGCACGCACCCAAACCCAAACCACCCACCGGCCCCTTGACCCCTGGCTACACACCCCAAACCCCACCCCAGCGGGCCACAGGATAGCCGGCTCTGGCCCCCCGCGCCGCCCCCCGCCCCCGCGCGGGGGCTGCTGCCACACGCAGGCCCTGAGGGGAATCGGGGCAGAACGGTCCTCCCCGGACGGGGGTGGGGTGGCGGGGTGGGGGGGGACACTGCAGATCTTCAGGACCTCCGGGTGACGGACCAGCGGCAGGCACGGCCCTGCCTCCTCCTCCCGGCCCCGCCCCAAAGCCCCTCCCCACCGTGCCCTCGCGTGGGCCGGCGGAGGGCCCTCTCTCGCGCACTCTCCGGCTCCGGCCCTCCGCTCCCACGCGTGGAAGCCTGTCCCTGCGCGCGTGCCCGTGGGTCTGCTCCTCGGGCTGTGGGACGGCGGTGCGTCCGTGGTTTGGGTGGGGGTGGGAGGGTGCGCGCGCGAGACCCGTGAGGCTCCGCCTGGCCCCCCACCCCCACCCCGATCCGGGCAGGTGGGCTAGCGAAGGGCCAGGGCGGCGGGAGGGACCCGACTGCGCAGGGAGGGACGCGTCGCAGCAGCTCGGCCTCTTGAGGCGTCCGGGGGCGGCCGCCCTCGTCTACGGCCAGACCACCCTGAACGCACCCGATCTCGTCTCACCTCGGAAGCTAAGCAGGGTCGGGCCCGGTTAGTACTTGGATGGGAGACCGCCTGGGAATCCCGGGTGCCGTAGGCTTTTTGCTCTGCCTCTCTTTCTGCCCCGCCCCCCTGGGCTGGGAAGGGGAGGGGGGGCCTTCGCCCTCCGCGCCCGCCCCGGCTCCCGCCCCCGGCCGGCCCGGACCCCGCCCCGTGGCCCCTGGAGAGAGGGTCAGATTGGAGATGTGGAGGCTCAGTCCCCGAGGCTGCCGCCCCTCACACACCTGCCGCAGGCCCGGGCCTCCGGAACTTCGGACCGACCGGCTCTGAATTCAGGACACAGTCTAAAGTTGTCCAAGGAGATGACCACGTTACCACCCTGGGAAAGGAAAAATTGGATCCTATCCATATATGCAGAAGAAGAGAATCTAAACAGTTGGCTATCCGTTCACGGGAACATAACTTAAGAATCCAGATGCGAAGACATCTAGAAACACTTTTCAAACGTCTAAATCTTTAGAAAATATTCTGAAGGATTAAGAGGTAGAAGCATTCTTTGGACAGTCACGAGCAAGACCAGGGTGTCGATAGGAAATCCTTCTGTTCGATACTGCAAGAGACGCTCCAAAAACATACTACAACAAGGGAAAACACTAACAATATATGGGAAAGGAAAATCACCTTTCTTCATTTTCCTCACCTCCTACGGTTCTCAAAATAGAATGTTTGCCCCTATGCGCGGGAGACCTGTAGAAATCCTAGGTGAGTCCAGCAAGATAGCTCTAGATGAAATCAACATTCGATCGATAGTTTCGATATTTCTTGTTTCCTCGCAAATACACAATAATGAATGCAATTCTTGAAAAGGATAACATTCAAAGTCACAGAAAATCCACACAGCACCTACGGGGCAAAGGTGCCAACTTCGATGGAAAACTTAGCAAAAACGTACATGATGGCTCCCATCGATGGAGAGGCTATCCCGTAGTCCTCCATAGACGGACACAGAGTCCCCAAACTAATCATTTCCCCCACATTAATAAATAATCCCATTTAAACAGGGTTTATATCTAGAAACTTACAGTCTGCTTCTTTCTCTTTTTCTTTTAATTTGGGAAAGGGATATGTTAAAGAATGATGATAATGATCATGATTATCATTATGATTATTATATTAAATCGAATTAACCGTACCAAAACCCCACCACTCACCTTATAAAAATGGGAGTTGATGCATATGTCGGAAGCCGCTGTGTATCTTTTTCTCAAGGCGTGGAACCACAAAAACGCTTCTCCCAAACAAATCCCATCTCGACTGTCATCCTTTTCCTTGCTTTTCCTTTGAAAGTTTTTGCTCTCTGTTATAGGACTATCTCATTGAGGTAGTTTGTTAATTTCACAGTTTATAGAATAGATGTGGAACCATTCTGGATTCCTTCTGGGTAACTTGTGTGCCAGGGGAAACCTTCTGTTTGGAGAATACTCCTCGCTTACACAGGAAGCTGCAGTTCATCAGCGCTGCTAGAGAATGGCACTGCACGAATCAGTCGGAAGTATCTTTATCCGATCTTTGAGTAGGTCCGTGTACAAGGGGCTCCCGTGAGGATTACCCTAGATGCTTCCTGGTCACATGTGCCCTATCTTCTCTCTGGTACGTGCTACTCAGAGAATATGCTTGCTCCTGAATTATGCCAGTGTTTATTCATTTCCATTTAGGCTACAGTGTTTTCCAAAT
>NW_025423813.1:0-34170 GCF_020740605.2 Lemur catta | reverse complement strand
TCTCTCTGGTACGTGCTACTCAGAGAATATGCTTGCTCCTGAATTATGCCAGTGTTTATTCATTTCCATTTAGGCTACAGTGTTTTCCAAATGGTCCTATAATTTCGCCTCCCATATCAGCAGGGTGTGTGCAAGAGTTTTCCTCAAAGCCAACACAGTGATCAGTTTCTTAAGTTTCCTCAATCTGGTGAGTTGGAAACTATATCTGGCTTCATTTTTTATTCTGCATTTCCTTGACCAATAATGAGGACACGGGGCCAAAGGCGTATTAAGCGTATTAAACGTAGATATTCTGTAACAGTAATATTTTGCCAATTATATGGGCTACAGATACCTTGTCCTGTTTGCAGCTTGTTTTTGACCCTCTTCATGGTATCTTTGGAAACTTTTCATGATGGGAAATTTGGAATAGAAACAAAATCGGAAAGAATAGTAGAGTATTTTCTCACTCCCCTGACTCAAGAAATCACCAACCCCTGGCCAGATCTTGTTTCTTTTATACCCCTCCTACCTTAAGTTCATGATCCCCTTAATAATATCCCTCCAACGATAAAAAGTCAATATGTTTCTATCAAAGGTAGAGGCTTTCTTCCCTTTTTCAGGGTACTCACAGCCACCTTATTCCATGTAAAAATTTCACCGTGTTAGAGATAACAGCAAGTACTCAATGTTTGCGTTTCCCTGAGACACACACGCTCATTTCAGTTTCTTTGAATCCAGTCCAAATACAGTCCATACCTTGTGAGGGGTTGAGATGTCTTTTGAAAGAGTGTCCATACATCGCGACTAGTCGGGGGCAGCCCCGGTTGTCACCATTTCCCTTTGTTTCCTACCGCTGTCCGCAGTGACCCGAGCTATTTTTGCATTGTGAGGGGTTTCATCGTGGATTTAAACGTATTTAACGTGTTTCAATATCTTGCAATCATTAGACTTGCTGGCGATCAAACCGTCCTGTGTTTGGCAAACGGGAGTCTACTCATTCTGGTTCCTGTGTCTTTTGACGTGACCCTCGTCCTGTTGGATATGGTAGCATCCGCGCTTCCCAGTATGAGAAGCGTGCGTTTCCCGCCCCAGACTTCAAGTCAGCGTATGTCTCCAGTAAGTCTTAGGACCGTTTAATAACGATGGTTGGCGGAGACCACGATCTAGAGGCTGGTGAAATGCACTAGTGTCGAGTTCGCACCTATGTCTCAGCACTTTCCGTGGAAAAACTTAAAAAAAAAAAAAAAAAAAAAAAGAAAAGAAAAGAAAGAAAGAGAGAAAGAAAAGAAAAAAAAATTACAGGAAAACACATTGAGTTTACACTGATAATCCAAGTTCAAACTGAGAACTGAGAGTTTTTTTACATTACTTTACCGATTTCACCTCTTCCTCTCACACCCAGATTCCCAGTACCCAAAGACACCAACAGCATTTCTTCTTTGCAGGATCCCACAGAATAATCGTAGCCATGCACCATAGAACCGTGGACTGGTTCCTACTGCATGAACTAGGAAAGGCGAGGAAGGAACCTTCTATTGTTCCGGCTGCACTGTGAAAATGTAAGAGCTGCCGTCCGCCGAAGCCAGTCTGCTCATGTCCAAGGAGCTCTGAGCCACGTCACACTCCTTTGGAATATTTCCCTGAGCCTTCATGTGGGCTCCTGACGTCTGTAGAATCTGACAAGTCACACATTGTCCTCCCGTTTGTGTCCTCCGTGCTTTGAATAGATGTGCTATTGAGTGTTTGAATTTTGTTGTCATTGGTGTATGTGTTTGTGGCAAAGTGTTGAGTGTTTGGTGTGTATGTAGCAGCTAGAGAGCGAGGCTCTGAAGGCTACTGGGCAGCAGGAGGGCGCGGGGTCGGGTGGGGGGCGCTGGGCCGGGAGGGCCGCGTAGCAGCTGGGCCTCTCGAGGCGTCCGGGGACGGCCGCTGCCGTCTAGGGCCATAGCACCCTGAACGTGCCCGATCTCCTCTGGTCTGGGAAGCTAAGCAGGGTCGGGCCAGGTTAGTACTTGGATGGGAGACCGCCTGGGAATACCGGGTGCTGTAGGCTTTTGCTTCTTCTTTTGTCCCGCCCGCTGGGGGGTCGGGGGTGGGGGGGCCCCCCGCCTTCTGCGCCCGCCCCCACTTTCGCCCTCGGGCCCCGGCCCCTCCCCCCCCTCGGCGCGACCCGCTGCCCCCGCCCGGGGCTTCCTCCCCTCTCCCCCGCTGCAGCACCACCGCCAGGTGGCGGCAGCGGCAGAGCGTCCCAGGCGTTCCGTTGGGCCGGCAGCGGAGCCCCAACCCTGGGCCCCACACCGGGCCGGGGCCGGGCGGCGGGATCCCTAAGTGCCGCTGGGTCTCCTCTCCCCCCGACCCCGCACCCGCCGCCCCGCACTCCGGGACATCGCGTACACCCGGCGCGGGACAGCCCACGGCGGCAAACCGTGTCCTGGGCCCCCGGACACCCGGCCCACCGTGCACTTTCTCTCCGCCGCACACCCGGGCCTCGGGCCCGGGCCTCACGCCGGGCGGGCTCCTCGCCGCCGCCGGGGCTCCCGAGAGACACACCGGCGCGCCGCACAGGGCGAGTCGCTGGCCACCTGGGCAGAGAGGACACACAACAGCACACGGAGCGCACGCACCCAAACCCAAACCACCCACCGGCCCCTTGACCCCTGGCTACACACCCCAAACCCCACCCCAGCGGGCCACAGGATAGCCGGCTCTGGCCCCCCGCGCCGCCCCCCGCCCCCGCGCGGGGGCTGCTGCCACACGCAGGCCCTGAGGGGAATCGGGGCAGAACGGTCCTCCCCAGACGGGGGTGGGGTGGCGGGGTGGGGGGGGACACTGCAGATCTTCAGGACCTCCGGGTGACGGACCAGCGGCAGGCACGGCCCTGCCTCCTCCTCCCGGCCCCGCCCCAAAGCCCCTCCCCACCGTGCCCTCGCGTGGGCCGGCGGAGGGCCCTCTCTCGCGCACTCTCCGGCTCCGGCCCTCCGCTCCCACGCGTGGAAGCCTGTCCCTGCGCGCGTGCCCGTGGGTCTGCTCCTCGGGCTGTGGGACGGCGGTGCGTCCGTGGTTTGGGTGGGGGTGGGAGGGTGCGCGCGCGAGACCCGTGAGGCTCCGCCTGGCCCCCCACCCCCACCCCGATCCGGGCAGGTGGGCTAGCGAAGGGCCAGGGCGGCGGGAGGGACCCGACTGCGCAGGGAGGGACGCGTCGCAGCAGCTCGGCCTCTTGAGGCGTCCGGGGGCGGCCGCCCTCGTCTACGGCCAGACCACCCTGAACGCACCCGATCTCGTCTCACCTCGGAAGCTAAGCAGGGTCGGGCCCGGTTAGTACTTGGATGGGAGACCGCCTGGGAATCCCGGGTGCCGTAGGCTTTTTGCTCTGCCTCTCTTTCTGCCCCGCCCCCCTGGGCTGGGAAGGGGAGGGGGGGCCTTCGCCCTCCGCGCCCGCCCCGGCTCCCGCCCCCGGCCGGCCCGGACCCCGCCCCGTGGCCCCTGGAGAGAGGGTCAGATTGGAGATGTGGAGGCTCAGTCCCCGAGGCTGCCGCCCCTCACACACCTGCCGCAGGCCCGGGCCTCCGGAACTTCGGACCGACCGGCTCTGAATTCAGGACACAGTCTAAAGTTGTCCAAGGAGATGACCACGTTACCACCCTGGGAAAGGAAAAATTGGATCCTATCCATATATGCAGAAGAAGAGAATCTAAACAGTTGGCTATCCGTTCACGGGAACATAACTTAAGAATCCAGATGCGAAGACATCTAGAAACACTTTTCAAACGTCTAAATCTTTAGAAAATATTCTGAAGGATTAAGAGGTAGAAGCATTCTTTGGACAGTCACGAGCAAGACCAGGGTGTCGATAGGAAATCCTTCTGTTCGATACTGCAAGAGACGCTCCAAAAACATACTACAACAAGGGAAAACACTAACAATATATGGGAAAGGAAAATCACCTTTCTTCATTTTCCTCACCTCCTACGGTTCTCAAAATAGAATGTTTGCCCCTATGCGCGGGAGACCTGTAGAAATCCTAGGTGAGTCCAGCAAGATAGCTCTAGATGAAATCAACATTCGATCGATAGTTTCGATATTTCTTGTTTCCTCGCAAATACACAATAATGAATGCAATTCTTGAAAAGGATAACATTCAAAGTCACAGAAAATCCACACAGCACCTACGGGGCAAAGGTGCCAACTTCGATGGAAAACTTAGCAAAAACGTACATGATGGCTCCCATCGATGGAGAGGCTATCCCGTAGTCCTCCATAGACGGACACAGAGTCCCCAAACTAATCATTTCCCCCACATTAATAAATAATCCCATTTAAACAGGGTTTATATCTAGAAACTTACAGTCTGCTTCTTTCTCTTTTTCTTTTAATTTGGGAAAGGGATATGTTAAAGAATGATGATAATGATCATGATTATCATTATGATTATTATATTAAATCGAATTAACCGTACCAAAACCCCACCACTCACCTTATAAAAATGGGAGTTGATGCATATGTCGGAAGCCGCTGTGTATCTTTTTCTCAAGGCGTGGAACCACAAAAACGCTTCTCCCAAACAAATCCCATCTCGACTGTCATCCTTTTCCTTGCTTTTCCTTTGAAAGTTTTTGCTCTCTGTTATAGGACTATCTCATTGAGGTAGTTTGTTAATTTCACAGTTTATAGAATAGATGTGGAACCATTCTGGATTCCTTCTGGGTAACTTGTGTGCCAGGGGAAACCTTCTGTTTGGAGAATACTCCTCGCTTACACAGGAAGCTGCAGTTCATCAGCGCTGCTAGAGAATGGCACTGCACGAATCAGTCGGAAGTATCTTTATCCGATCTTTGAGTAGGTCCGTGTACAAGGGGCTCCCGTGAGGATTACCCTAGATGCTTCCTGGTCACATGTGCCCTATCTTCTCTCTGGTACGTGCTACTCAGAGAATATGCTTGCTCCTGAATTATGCCAGTGTTTATTCATTTCCATTTAGGCTACAGTGTTTTCCAAATGGTCCTATAATTTCGCCTCCCATATCAGCAGGGTGTGTGCAAGAGTTTTCCTCAAAGCCAACACAGTGATCAGTTTCTTAAGTTTCCTCAATCTGGTGAGTTGGAAACTATATCTGGCTTCATTTTTTATTCTGCATTTCCTTGACCAATAATGAGGACACGGGGCCAAAGGCGTATTAAGCGTATTAAACGTAGATATTCTGTAACAGTAATATTTTGCCAATTATATGGGCTACAGATACCTTGTCCTGTTTGCAGCTTGTTTTTGACCCTCTTCATGGTATCTTTGGAAACTTTTCATGATGGGAAATTTGGAATAGAAACAAAATCGGAAAGAATAGTAGAGTATTTTCTCACTCCCCTGACTCAAGAAATCACCAACCCCTGGCCAGATCTTGTTTCTTTTATACCCCTCCTACCTTAAGTTCATGATCCCCTTAATAATATCCCTCCAACGATAAAAAGTCAATATGTTTCTATCAAAGGTAGAGGCTTTCTTCCCTTTTTCAGGGTACTCACAGCCACCTTATTCCATGTAAAAATTTCACCGTGTTAGAGATAACAGCAAGTACTCAATGTTTGCGTTTCCCTGAGACACACACGCTCATTTCAGTTTCTTTGAATCCAGTCCAAATACAGTCCATACCTTGTGAGGGGTTGAGATGTCTTTTGAAAGAGTGTCCATACATCGCGACTAGTCGGGGGCAGCCCCGGTTGTCACCATTTCCCTTTGTTTCCTACCGCTGTCCGCAGTGACCCGAGCTATTTTTGCATTGTGAGGGGTTTCATCGTGGATTTAAACGTATTTAACGTGTTTCAATATCTTGCAATCATTAGACTTGCTGGCGATCAAACCGTCCTGTGTTTGGCAAACGGGAGTCTACTCATTCTGGTTCCTGTGTCTTTTGACGTGACCCTCGTCCTGTTGGATATGGTAGCATCCGCGCTTCCCAGTATGAGAAGCGTGCGTTTCCCGCCCCAGACTTCAAGTCAGCGTATGTCTCCAGTAAGTCTTAGGACCGTTTAATAACGATGGTTGGCGGAGACCACGATCTAGAGGCTGGTGAAATGCACTAGTGTCGAGTTCGCACCTATGTCTCAGCACTTTCCGTGGAAAAACTTAAAAAAAAAAAAAAAAAAAAAAGAAAAGAAAAGAAAGAAAGAGAGAAAGAAAAGAAAAAAAAATTACAGGAAAACACATTGGGTTTACACTGATAATCCAAGTTCAAACTGAGAACTGAGAGTTTTTTTACATTACTTTACCGATTTCACCTCTTCCTCTCACACCCAGATTCCCAGTACCCAAAGACACCAACAGCATTTCTTCTTTGCAGGATCCCACAGAATAATCGTAGCCATGCACCATAGAACCGTGGACTGGTTCCTACTGCATGAACTAGGAAAGGCGAGGAAGGAACCTTCTATTGTTCCGGCTGCACTGTGAAAATGTAAGAGCTGCCGTCCGCCGAAGCCAGTCTGCTCATGTCCAAGGAGCTCTGAGCCACGTCACACTCCTTTGGAATATTTCCCTGAGCCTTCATGTGGGCTCCTGACGTCTGTAGAATCTGACAAGTCACACATTGTCCTCCCGTTTGTGTCCTCCGTGCTTTGAATAGATGTGCTATTGAGTGTTTGAATTTTGTTGTCATTGGTGTATGTGTTTGTGGCAAAGTGTTGAGTGTTTGGTGTGTATGTAGCAGCTAGAGAGCGAGGCTCTGAAGGCTACTGGGCAGCAGGAGGGCGCGGGGTCGGGTGGGGGGCGCTGGGCCGGGAGGGCCGCGTAGCAGCTGGGCCTCTCGAGGCGTCCGGGGACGGCCGCTGCCGTCTAGGGCCATAGCACCCTGAACGTGCCCGATCTCCTCTGGTCTGGGAAGCTAAGCAGGGTCGGGCCAGGTTAGTACTTGGATGGGAGACCGCCTGGGAATACCGGGTGCTGTAGGCTTTTGCTTCTTCTTTTGTCCCGCCCGCTGGGGGGTCGGGGGTGGGGGGGCCCCCCGCCTTCTGCGCCCGCCCCCACTTTCGCCCTCGGGCCCCGGCCCCTCCCCCCCCTCGGCGCGACCCGCTGCCCCCGCCCGGGGCTTCCTCCCCTCTCCCCCGCTGCAGCACCACCGCCAGGTGGCGGCAGCGGCAGAGCGTCCCAGGCGTTCCGTTGGGCCGGCAGCGGAGCCCCAACCCTGGGCCCCACACCGGGCCGGGGCCGGGCGGCGGGATCCCTAAGTGCCGCTGGGTCTCCTCTCCCCCCGACCCCGCACCCGCCGCCCCGCACTCCGGGACATCGCGTACACCCGGCGCGGGACAGCCCACGGCGGCAAACCGTGTCCTGGGCCCCCGGACACCCGGCCCACCGTGCACTTTCTCTCCGCCGCACACCCGGGCCTCGGGCCCGGGCCTCACGCCGGGCGGGCTCCTCGCCGCCGCCGGGGCTCCCGAGAGACACACCGGCGCGCCGCACAGGGCGAGTCGCTGGCCACCTGGGCAGAGAGGACACACAACAGCACACGGAGCGCACGCACCCAAACCCAAACCACCCACCGGCCCCTTGACCCCTGGCTACACACCCCAAACCCCACCCCAGCGGGCCACAGGATAGCCGGCTCTGGCCCCCCGCGCCGCCCCCCGCCCCCGCGCGGGGGCTGCTGCCACACGCAGGCCCTGAGGGGAATCGGGGCAGAACGGTCCTCCCCAGACGGGGGTGGGGTGGCGGGGTGGGGGGGGACACTGCAGATCTTCAGGACCTCCGGGTGACGGACCAGCGGCAGGCACGGCCCTGCCTCCTCCTCCCGGCCCCGCCCCAAAGCCCCTCCCCACCGTGCCCTCGCGTGGGCCGGCGGAGGGCCCTCTCTCGCGCACTCTCCGGCTCCGGCCCTCCGCTCCCACGCGTGGAAGCCTGTCCCTGCGCGCGTGCCCGTGGGTCTGCTCCTCGGGCTGTGGGACGGCGGTGCGTCCGTGGTTTGGGTGGGGGTGGGAGGGTGCGCGCGCGAGACCCGTGAGGCTCCGCCTGGCCCCCCACCCCCACCCCGATCCGGGCAGGTGGGCTAGCGAAGGGCCAGGGCGGCGGGAGGGACCCGACTGCGCAGGGAGGGACGCGTCGCAGCAGCTCGGCCTCTTGAGGCGTCCGGGGGCGGCCGCCCTCGTCTACGGCCAGACCACCCTGAACGCACCCGATCTCGTCTCACCTCGGAAGCTAAGCAGGGTCGGGCCCGGTTAGTACTTGGATGGGAGACCGCCTGGGAATCCCGGGTGCCGTAGGCTTTTTGCTCTGCCTCTCTTTCTGCCCCGCCCCCCTGGGCTGGGAAGGGGAGGGGGGGCCTTCGCCCTCCGCGCCCGCCCCGGCTCCCGCCCCCGGCCGGCCCGGACCCCGCCCCGTGGCCCCTGGAGAGAGGGTCAGATTGGAGATGTGGAGGCTCAGTCCCCGAGGCTGCCGCCCCTCACACACCTGCCGCAGGCCCGGGCCTCCGGAACTTCGGACCGACCGGCTCTGAATTCAGGACACAGTCTAAAGTTGTCCAAGGAGATGACCACGTTACCACCCTGGGAAAGGAAAAATTGGATCCTATCCATATATGCAGAAGAAGAGAATCTAAACAGTTGGCTATCCGTTCACGGGAACATAACTTAAGAATCCAGATGCGAAGACATCTAGAAACACTTTTCAAACGTCTAAATCTTTAGAAAATATTCTGAAGGATTAAGAGGTAGAAGCATTCTTTGGACAGTCACGAGCAAGACCAGGGTGTCGATAGGAAATCCTTCTGTTCGATACTGCAAGAGACGCTCCAAAAACATACTACAACAAGGGAAAACACTAACAATATATGGGAAAGGAAAATCACCTTTCTTCATTTTCCTCACCTCCTACGGTTCTCAAAATAGAATGTTTGCCCCTATGCGCGGGAGACCTGTAGAAATCCTAGGTGAGTCCAGCAAGATAGCTCTAGATGAAATCAACATTCGATCGATAGTTTCGATATTTCTTGTTTCCTCGCAAATACACAATAATGAATGCAATTCTTGAAAAGGATAACATTCAAAGTCACAGAAAATCCACACAGCACCTACGGGGCAAAGGTGCCAACTTCGATGGAAAACTTAGCAAAAACGTACATGATGGCTCCCATCGATGGAGAGGCTATCCCGTAGTCCTCCATAGACGGACACAGAGTCCCCAAACTAATCATTTCCCCCACATTAATAAATAATCCCATTTAAACAGGGTTTATATCTAGAAACTTACAGTCTGCTTCTTTCTCTTTTTCTTTTAATTTGGGAAAGGGATATGTTAAAGAATGATGATAATGATCATGATTATCATTATGATTATTATATTAAATCGAATTAACCGTACCAAAACCCCACCACTCACCTTATAAAAATGGGAGTTGATGCATATGTCGGAAGCCGCTGTGTATCTTTTTCTCAAGGCGTGGAACCACAAAAACGCTTCTCCCAAACAAATCCCATCTCGACTGTCATCCTTTTCCTTGCTTTTCCTTTGAAAGTTTTTGCTCTCTGTTATAGGACTATCTCATTGAGGTAGTTTGTTAATTTCACAGTTTATAGAATAGATGTGGAACCATTCTGGATTCCTTCTGGGTAACTTGTGTGCCAGGGGAAACCTTCTGTTTGGAGAATACTCCTCGCTTACACAGGAAGCTGCAGTTCATCAGCGCTGCTAGAGAATGGCACTGCACGAATCAGTCGGAAGTATCTTTATCCGATCTTTGAGTAGGTCCGTGTACAAGGGGCTCCCGTGAGGATTACCCTAGATGCTTCCTGGTCACATGTGCCCTATCTTCTCTCTGGTACGTGCTACTCAGAGAATATGCTTGCTCCTGAATTATGCCAGTGTTTATTCATTTCCATTTAGGCTACAGTGTTTTCCAAATGGTCCTATAATTTCGCCTCCCATATCAGCAGGGTGTGTGCAAGAGTTTTCCTCAAAGCCAACACAGTGATCAGTTTCTTAAGTTTCCTCAATCTGGTGAGTTGGAAACTATATCTGGCTTCATTTTTTATTCTGCATTTCCTTGACCAATAATGAGGACACGGGGCCAAAGGCGTATTAAGCGTATTAAACGTAGATATTCTGTAACAGTAATATTTTGCCAATTATATGGGCTACAGATACCTTGTCCTGTTTGCAGCTTGTTTTTGACCCTCTTCATGGTATCTTTGGAAACTTTTCATGATGGGAAATTTGGAATAGAAACAAAATCGGAAAGAATAGTAGAGTATTTTCTCACTCCCCTGACTCAAGAAATCACCAACCCCTGGCCAGATCTTGTTTCTTTTATACCCCTCCTACCTTAAGTTCATGATCCCCTTAATAATATCCCTCCAACGATAAAAAGTCAATATGTTTCTATCAAAGGTAGAGGCTTTCTTCCCTTTTTCAGGGTACTCACAGCCACCTTATTCCATGTAAAAATTTCACCGTGTTAGAGATAACAGCAAGTACTCAATGTTTGCGTTTCCCTGAGACACACACGCTCATTTCAGTTTCTTTGAATCCAGTCCAAATACAGTCCATACCTTGTGAGGGGTTGAGATGTCTTTTGAAAGAGTGTCCATACATCGCGACTAGTCGGGGGCAGCCCCGGTTGTCACCATTTCCCTTTGTTTCCTACCGCTGTCCGCAGTGACCCGAGCTATTTTTGCATTGTGAGGGGTTTCATCGTGGATTTAAACGTATTTAACGTGTTTCAATATCTTGCAATCATTAGACTTGCTGGCGATCAAACCGTCCTGTGTTTGGCAAACGGGAGTCTACTCATTCTGGTTCCTGTGTCTTTTGACGTGACCCTCGTCCTGTTGGATATGGTAGCATCCGCGCTTCCCAGTATGAGAAGCGTGCGTTTCCCGCCCCAGACTTCAAGTCAGCGTATGTCTCCAGTAAGTCTTAGGACCGTTTAATAACGATGGTTGGCGGAGACCACGATCTAGAGGCTGGTGAAATGCACTAGTGTCGAGTTCGCACCTATGTCTCAGCACTTACCGTGGAAAAACTTAAAAAAAAAAAAAAAAAAAAAAAAGAAAAGAAAAGAAAGAAAGAGAGAAAGAAAAGAAAAAAAAAATTACAGGAAAACACATTGAGTTTACACTGATAATCCAAGTTCAAACTGAGAACTGAGAGTTTTTTTACATTACTTTACCGATTTCACCTCTTCCTCTCACACCCAGATTCCCAGTACCCAAAGACACCAACAGCATTTCTTCTTTGCAGGATCCCACAGAATAATCGTAGCCATGCACCATAGAACCGTGGACTGGTTCCTACTGCATGAACTAGGAAAGGCGAGGAAGGAACCTTCTATTGTTCCGGCTGCACTGTGAAAATGTAAGAGCTGCCGTCCGCCGAAGCCAGTCTGCTCATGTCCAAGGAGCTCTGAGCCACGTCACACTCCTTTGGAATATTTCCCTGAGCCTTCATGTGGGCTCCTGACGTCTGTAGAATCTGACAAGTCACACATTGTCCTCCCGTTTGTGTCCTCCGTGCTTTGAATAGATGTGCTATTGAGTGTTTGAATTTTGTTGTCATTGGTGTATGTGTTTGTGGCAAAGTGTTGAGTGTTTGGTGTGTATGTAGCAGCTAGAGAGCGAGGCTCTGAAGGCTACTGGGCAGCAGGAGGGCGCGGGGTCGGGTGGGGGGCGCTGGGCCGGGAGGGCCGCGTAGCAGCTGGGCCTCTCGAGGCGTCCGGGGACGGCCGCTGCCGTCTAGGGCCATAGCACCCTGAACGTGCCCGATCTCGTCTGGTCTGGGAAGCTAAGCAGGGTCGGGCCAGGTTAGTACTTGGATGGGAGACCGCCTGGGAATACCGGGTGCTGTAGGCTTTTGCTTCTTCTTTTGTCCCGCCCGCTGGGGGGTCGGGGGTGGGGGGGCCCCCCGCCTTCTGCGCCCGCCCCCACTTTCGCCCTCGGGCCCCGGCCCCTCCCCCCCCTCGGCGCGACCCGCTGCCCCCGCCCGGGGCTTCCTCCCCTCTCCCCCGCTGCAGCACCACCGCCAGGTGGCGGCAGCGGCAGAGCGTCCCAGGCGTTCCGTTGGGCCGGCAGCGGAGCCCCAACCCTGGGCCCCACACCGGGCCGGGGCCGGGCGGCGGGATCCCTAAGTGCCGCTGGGTCTCCTCTCCCCCCGACCCCGCACCCGCCGCCCCGCACTCCGGGACATCGCGTACACCCGGCGCGGGACAGCCCACGGCGGCAAACCGTGTCCTGGGCCCCCGGACACCCGGCCCACCGTGCACTTTCTCTCCGCCGCACACCCGGGCCTCGGGCCCGGGCCTCACGCCGGGCGGGCTCCTCGCCGCCGCCGGGGCTCCCGAGAGACACACCGGCGCGCCGCACAGGGCGAGTCGCTGGCCACCTGGGCAGAGAGGACACACAACAGCACACGGAGCGCACGCACCCAAACCCAAACCACCCACCGGCCCCTTGACCCCTGGCTACACACCCCAAACCCCACCCCAGCGGGCCACAGGATAGCCGGCTCTGGCCCCCCGCGCCGCCCCCCGCCCCCGCGCGGGGGCTGCTGCCACACGCAGGCCCTGAGGGGAATCGGGGCAGAACGGTCCTCCCCGGACGGGGGTGGGGTGGCGGGGTGGGGGGGGACACTGCAGATCTTCAGGACCTCCGGGTGACGGACCAGCGGCAGGCACGGCCCTGCCTCCTCCTCCCGGCCCCGCCCCAAAGCCCCTCCCCACCGTGCCCTCGCGTGGGCCGGCGGAGGGCCCTCTCTCGCGCACTCTCCGGCTCCGGCCCTCCGCTCCCACGCGTGGAAGCCTGTCCCTGCGCGCGTGCCCGTGGGTCTGCTCCTCGGGCTGTGGGACGGCGGTGCGTCCGTGGTTTGGGTGGGGGTGGGAGGGTGCGCGCGCGAGACCCGTGAGGCTCCGCCTGGCCCCCCACCCCCACCCCGATCCGGGCAGGTGGGCTAGCGAAGGGCCAGGGCGGCGGGAGGGACCCGACTGCGCAGGGAGGGACGCGTCGCAGCAGCTCGGCCTCTTGAGGCGTCCGGGGGCGGCCGCCCTCGTCTACGGCCAGACCACCCTGAACGCACCCGATCTCGTCTCACCTCGGAAGCTAAGCAGGGTCGGGCCCGGTTAGTACTTGGATGGGAGACCGCCTGGGAATCCCGGGTGCCGTAGGCTTTTTGCTCTGCCTCTCTTTCTGCCCCGCCCCCCTGGGCTGGGAAGGGGAGGGGGGGCCTTCGCCCTCCGCGCCCGCCCCGGCTCCCGCCCCCGGCCGGCCCGGACCCCGCCCCGTGGCCCCTGGAGAGAGGGTCAGATTGGAGATGTGGAGGCTCAGTCCCCGAGGCTGCCGCCCCTCACACACCTGCCGCAGGCCCGGGCCTCCGGAACTTCGGACCGACCGGCTCTGAATTCAGGACACAGTCTAAAGTTGTCCAAGGAGATGACCACGTTACCACCCTGGGAAAGGAAAAATTGGATCCTATCCATATATGCAGAAGAAGAGAATCTAAACAGTTGGCTATCCGTTCACGGGAACATAACTTAAGAATCCAGATGCGAAGACATCTAGAAACACTTTTCAAACGTCTAAATCTTTAGAAAATATTCTGAAGGATTAAGAGGTAGAAGCATTCTTTGGACAGTCACGAGCAAGACCAGGGTGTCGATAGGAAATCCTTCTGTTCGATACTGCAAGAGACGCTCCAAAAACATACTACAACAAGGGAAAACACTAACAATATATGGGAAAGGAAAATCACCTTTCTTCATTTTCCTCACCTCCTACGGTTCTCAAAATAGAATGTTTGCCCCTATGCGCGGGAGACCTGTAGAAATCCTAGGTGAGTCCAGCAAGATAGCTCTAGATGAAATCAACATTCGATCGATAGTTTCGATATTTCTTGTTTCCTCGCAAATACACACTAATGAATGCAATTCTTGAAAAGGATAACATTCAAAGTCACAGAAAATCCACACAGCACCTACGGGGCAAAGGTGCCAACTTCGATGGAAAACTTAGCAAAAACGTACATGATGGCTCCCATCGATGGAGAGGCTATCCCGTAGTCCTCCATAGACGGACACAGAGTCCCCAAACTAATCATTTCCCCCACATTAATAAATAATCCCATTTAAACAGGGTTTATATCTAGAAACTTACAGTCTGCTTCTTTCTCTTTTTCTTTTAATTTGGGAAAGGGATATGTTAAAGAATGATGATAATGATCATGATTATCATTATGATTATTATATTAAATCGAATTAACCGTACCAAAACCCCACCACTCACCTTATAAAAATGGGAGTTGATGCATATGTCGGAAGCCGCTGTGTATCTTTTTCTCAAGGCGTGGAACCACAAAAACGCTTCTCCCAAACAAATCCCATCTCGACTGTCATCCTTTTCCTTGCTTTTCCTTTGAAAGTTTTTGCTCTCTGTTATAGGACTATCTCATTGAGGTAGTTTGTTAATTTCACAGTTTATAGAATAGATGTGGAACCATTCTGGATTCCTTCTGGGTAACTTGTGTGCCAGGGGAAACCTTCTGTTTGGAGAATACTCCTCGCTTACACAGGAAGCTGCAGTTCATCAGCGCTGCTAGAGAATGGCACTGCACGAATCAGTCGGAAGTATCTTTATCCGATCTTTGAGTAGGTCCGTGTACAAGGGGCTCCCGTGAGGATTACCCTAGATGCTTCCTGGTCACATGTGCCCTATCTTCTCTCTGGTACGTGCTACTCAGAGAATATGCTTGCTCCTGAATTATGCCAGTGTTTATTCATTTCCATTTAGGCTACAGTGTTTTCCAAATGGTCCTATAATTTCGCCTCCCATATCAGCAGGGTGTGTGCAAGAGTTTTCCTCAAAGCCAACACAGTGATCAGTTTCTTAAGTTTCCTCAATCTGGTGAGTTGGAAACTATATCTGGCTTCATTTTTTATTCTGCATTTCCTTGACCAATAATGAGGACACGGGGCCAAAGGCGTATTAAGCGTATTAAACGTAGATATTCTGTAACAGTAATATTTTGCCAATTATATGGGCTACAGATACCTTGTCCTGTTTGCAGCTTGTTTTTGACCCTCTTCATGGTATCTTTGGAAACTTTTCATGATGGGAAATTTGGAATAGAAACAAAATCGGAAAGAATAGTAGAGTATTTTCTCACTCCCCTGACTCAAGAAATCACCAACCCCTGGCCAGATCTTGTTTCTTTTATACCCCTCCTACCTTAAGTTCATGATCCCCTTAATAATATCCCTCCAACGATAAAAAGTCAATATGTTTCTATCAAAGGTAGAGGCTTTCTTCCCTTTTTCAGGGTACTCACAGCCACCTTATTCCATGTAAAAATTTCACCGTGTTAGAGATAACAGCAAGTACTCAATGTTTGCGTTTCCCTGAGACACACACGCTCATTTCAGTTTCTTTGAATCCAGTCCAAATACAGTCCATACCTTGTGAGGGGTTGAGATGTCTTTTGAAAGAGTGTCCATACATCGCGACTAGTCGGGGGCAGCCCCGGTTGTCACCATTTCCCTTTGTTTCCTACCGCTGTCCGCAGTGACCCGAGCTATTTTTGCATTGTGAGGGGTTTCATCGTGGATTTAAACGTATTTAACGTGTTTCAATATCTTGCAATCATTAGACTTGCTGGCGATCAAACCGTCCTGTGTTTGGCAAACGGGAGTCTACTCATTCTGGTTCCTGTGTCTTTTGACGTGACCCTCGTCCTGTTGGATATGGTAGCATCCGCGCTTCCCAGTATGAGAAGCGTGCGTTTCCCGCCCCAGACTTCAAGTCAGCGTATGTCTCCAGTAAGTCTTAGGACCGTTTAATAACGATGGTTGGTGGAGACCACGATCTAGAGGCTGGTGAAATGCACTAGTGTCGAGTTCGCACCTATGTCTCAGCACTTACCGTGGAAAAACTTAAAAAAAAAAAAAAAAAAAAAAAGAAAAGAAAAGAAAGAAAGAGAGAAAGAAAAGAAAAAAAAAATTACAGGAAAACACATTGAGTTTACACTGATAATCCAAGTTCAAACTGAGAACTGAGAGTTTTTTTACATTACTTTACCGATTTCACCTCTTCCTCTCACACCCAGATTCCCAGTACCCAAAGACACCAACAGCATTTCTTCTTTGCAGGATCCCACAGAATAATCGTAGCCATGCACCATAGAACCGTGGACTGGTTCCTACTGCATGAACTAGGAAAGGCGAGGAAGGAACCTTCTATTGTTCCGGCTGCACTGTGAAAATGTAAGAGCTGCCGTCCGCCGAAGCCAGTCTGCTCATGTCCAAGGAGCTCTGAGCCACGTCACACTCCTTTGGAATATTTCCCTGAGCCTTCATGTGGGCTCCTGACGTCTGTAGAATCTGACAAGTCACACATTGTCCTCCCGTTTGTGTCCTCCGTGCTTTGAATAGATGTGCTATTGAGTGTTTGAATTTTGTTGTCATTGGTGTATGTGTTTGTGGCAAAGTGTTGAGTGTTTGGTGTGTATGTAGCAGCTAGAGAGCGAGGCTCTGAAGGCTACTGGGCAGCAGGAGGGCGCGGGGTCGGGTGGGGGGCGCTGGGCCGGGAGGGCCGCGTAGCAGCTGGGCCTCTCGAGGCGTCCGGGGACGGCCGCTGCCGTCTAGGGCCATAGCACCCTGAACGTGCCCGATCTCCTCTGGTCTGGGAAGCTAAGCAGGGTCGGGCCAGGTTAGTACTTGGATGGGAGACCGCCTGGGAATACCGGGTGCTGTAGGCTTTTGCTTCTTCTTTTGTCCCGCCCGCTGGGGGGTCGGGGGTGGGGGGGCCCCCCGCCTTCTGCGCCCGCCCCCACTTTCGCCCTCGGGCCCCGGCCCCTCCCCCCCCTCGGCGCGACCCGCTGCCCCCGCCCGGGGCTTCCTCCCCTCTCCCCCGCTGCAGCACCACCGCCAGGTGGCGGCAGCGGCAGAGCGTCCCAGGCGTTCCGTTGGGCCGGCAGCGGAGCCCCAACCCTGGGCCCCACACCGGGCCGGGGCCGGGCGGCGGGATCCCTAAGTGCCGCTGGGTCTCCTCTCCCCCCGACCCCGCACCCGCCGCCCCGCACTCCGGGACATCGCGTACACCCGGCGCGGGACAGCCCACGGCGGCAAACCGTGTCCTGGGCCCCCGGACACCCGGCCCACCGTGCACTTTCTCTCCGCCGCACACCCGGGCCTCGGGCCCGGGCCTCACGCCGGGCGGGCTCCTCGCCGCCGCCGGGGCTCCCGAGAGACACACCGGCGCGCCGCACAGGGCGAGTCGCTGGCCACCTGGGCAGAGAGGACACACAACAGCACACGGAGCGCACGCACCCAAACCCAAACCACCCACCGGCCCCTTGACCCCTGGCTACACACCCCAAACCCCACCCCAGCGGGCCACAGGATAGCCGGCTCTGGCCCCCCGCGCCGCCCCCCGCCCCCGCGCGGGGGCTGCTGCCACACGCAGGCCCTGAGGGGAATCGGGGCAGAACGGTCCTCCCCGGACGGGGGTGGGGTGGCGGGGTGGGGGGGGACACTGCAGATCTTCAGGACCTCCGGGTGACGGACCAGCGGCAGGCACGGCCCTGCCTCCTCCTCCCGGCCCCGCCCCAAAGCCCCTCCCCACCGTGCCCTCGCGTGGGCCGGCGGAGGGCCCTCTCTCGCGCACTCTCCGGCTCCGGCCCTCCGCTCCCACGCGTGGAAGCCTGTCCCTGCGCGCGTGCCCGTGGGTCTGCTCCTCGGGCTGTGGGACGGCGGTGCGTCCGTGGTTTGGGTGGGGGTGGGAGGGTGCGCGCGCGAGACCCGTGAGGCTCCGCCTGGCCCCCCACCCCCACCCCGATCCGGGCAGGTGGGCTAGCGAAGGGCCAGGGCGGCGGGAGGGACCCGACTGCGCAGGGAGGGACGCGTCGCAGCAGCTCGGCCTCTTGAGGCGTCCGGGGGCGGCCGCCCTCGTCTACGGCCAGACCACCCTGAACGCACCCGATCTCGTCTCACCTCGGAAGCTAAGCAGGGTCGGGCCCGGTTAGTACTTGGATGGGAGACCGCCTGGGAATCCCGGGTGCCGTAGGCTTTTTGCTCTGCCTCTCTTTCTGCCCCGCCCCCCTGGGCTGGGAAGGGGAGGGGGGGCCTTCGCCCTCCGCGCCCGCCCCGGCTCCCGCCCCCGGCCGGCCCGGACCCCGCCCCGTGGCCCCTGGAGAGAGGGTCAGATTGGAGATGTGGAGGCTCAGTCCCCGAGGCTGCCGCCCCTCACACACCTGCCGCAGGCCCGGGCCTCCGGAACTTCGGACCGACCGGCTCTGAATTCAGGACACAGTCTAAAGTTGTCCAAGGAGATGACCACGTTACCACCCTGGGAAAGGAAAAATTGGATCCTATCCATATATGCAGAAGAAGAGAATCTAAACAGTTGGCTATCCGTTCACGGGAACATAACTTAAGAATCCAGATGCGAAGACATCTAGAAACACTTTTCAAACGTCTAAATCTTTAGAAAATATTCTGAAGGATTAAGAGGTAGAAGCATTCTTTGGACAGTCACGAGCAAGACCAGGGTGTCGATAGGAAATCCTTCTGTTCGATACTGCAAGAGACGCTCCAAAAACATACTACAACAAGGGAAAACACTAACAATATATGGGAAAGGAAAATCACCTTTCTTCATTTTCCTCACCTCCTACGGTTCTCAAAATAGAATGTTTGCCCCTATGCGCGGGAGACCTGTAGAAATCCTAGGTGAGTCCAGCAAGATAGCTCTAGATGAAATCAACATTCGATCGATAGTTTCGATATTTCTTGTTTCCTCGCAAATACACACTAATGAATGCAATTCTTGAAAAGGATAACATTCAAAGTCACAGAAAATCCACACAGCACCTACGGGGCAAAGGTGCCAACTTCGATGGAAAACTTAGCAAAAACGTACATGATGGCTCCCATCGATGGAGAGGCTATCCCGTAGTCCTCCATAGACGGACACAGAGTCCCCAAACTAATCATTTCCCCCACATTAATAAATAATCCCATTTAAACAGGGTTTATATCTAGAAACTTACAGTCTGCTTCTTTCTCTTTTTCTTTTAATTTGGGAAAGGGATATGTTAAAGAATGATGATAATGATCATGATTATCATTATGATTATTATATTAAATCGAATTAACCGTACCAAAACCCCACCACTCACCTTATAAAAATGGGAGTTGATGCATATGTCGGAAGCCGCTGTGTATCTTTTTCTCAAGGCGTGGAACCACAAAAACGCTTCTCCCAAACAAATCCCATCTCGACTGTCATCCTTTTCCTTGCTTTTCCTTTGAAAGTTTTTGCTCTCTGTTATAGGACTATCTCATTGAGGTAGTTTGTTAATTTCACAGTTTATAGAATAGATGTGGAACCATTCTGGATTCCTTCTGGGTAACTTGTGTGCCAGGGGAAACCTTCTGTTTGGAGAATACTCCTCGCTTACACAGGAAGCTGCAGTTCATCAGCGCTGCTAGAGAATGGCACTGCACGAATCAGTCGGAAGTATCTTTATCCGATCTTTGAGTAGGTCCGTGTACAAGGGGCTCCCGTGAGGATTACCCTAGATGCTTCCTGGTCACATGTGCCCTATCTTCTCTCTGGTACGTGCTACTCAGAGAATATGCTTGCTCCTGAATTATGCCAGTGTTTATTCATTTCCATTTAGGCTACAGTGTTTTCCAAATGGTCCTATAATTTCGCCTCCCATATCAGCAGGGTGTGTGCAAGAGTTTTCCTCAAAGCCAACACAGTGATCAGTTTCTTAAGTTTCCTCAATCTGGTGAGTTGGAAACTATATCTGGCTTCATTTTTTATTCTGCATTTCCTTGACCAATAATGAGGACACGGGGCCAAAGGCGTATTAAGCGTATTAAACGTAGATATTCTGTAACAGTAATATTTTGCCAATTATATGGGCTACAGATACCTTGTCCTGTTTGCAGCTTGTTTTTGACCCTCTTCATGGTATCTTTGGAAACTTTTCATGATGGGAAATTTGGAATAGAAACAAAATCGGAAAGAATAGTAGAGTATTTTCTCACTCCCCTGACTCAAGAAATCACCAACCCCTGGCCAGATCTTGTTTCTTTTATACCCCTCCTACCTTAAGTTCATGATCCCCTTAATAATATCCCTCCAACGATAAAAAGTCAATATGTTTCTATCAAAGGTAGAGGCTTTCTTCCCTTTTTCAGGGTACTCACAGCCACCTTATTCCATGTAAAAATTTCACCGTGTTAGAGATAACAGCAAGTACTCAATGTTTGCGTTTCCCTGAGACACACACGCTCATTTCAGTTTCTTTGAATCCAGTCCAAATACAGTCCATACCTTGTGAGGGGTTGAGATGTCTTTTGAAAGAGTGTCCATACATCGCGACTAGTCGGGGGCAGCCCCGGTTGTCACCATTTCCCTTTGTTTCCTACCGCTGTCCGCAGTGACCCGAGCTATTTTTGCATTGTGAGGGGTTTCATCGTGGATTTAAACGTATTTAACGTGTTTCAATATCTTGCAATCATTAGACTTGCTGGCGATCAAACCGTCCTGTGTTTGGCAAACGGGAGTCTACTCATTCTGGTTCCTGTGTCTTTTGACGTGACCCTCGTCCTGTTGGATATGGTAGCATCCGCGCTTCCCAGTATGAGAAGCGTGCGTTTCCCGCCCCAGACTTCAAGTCAGCGTATGTCTCCAGTAAGTCTTAGGACCGTTTAATAACGATGGTTGGCGGAGACCACGATCTAGAGGCTGGTGAAATGCACTAGTGTCGAGTTCGCACCTATGTCTCAGCACTTACCGTGGAAAAACTTAAAAAAAAAAAAAAAAAAAAAAAGAAAAGAAAAGAAAGAAAGAGAGAAAGAAAAGAAAAAAAAAATTACAGGAAAACACATTGAGTTTACACTGATAATCCAAGTTCAAACTGAGAACTGAGAGTTTTTTTACATTACTTTACCGATTTCACCTCTTCCTCTCACACCCAGATTCCCAGTCCCCAAAGACACCAACAGCATTTCTTCTTTGCAGGATCCCACAGAATAATCGTAGCCATGCACCATAGAACCGTGGACTGGTTCCCACTGCATGAAGTAGGAAAGGCGAGGAAGGAACTTTCTACTTTTCCGGCTGCTCCACTGTGAAAATGTAAGAGCTGCCGTCCGCCGAAGCCAGTCTGCTCATGTCCAAGGAGCTCTGAGCCACGTCACACTCCTTTGGAATATTTCCCTGAGCCTTCATGTGGGCTCCTGACGTCTGTAGAATCTGACAAGTCACACATTGTCCTCCCGTTTGTGTCCTCCGTGCTTTGAATAGATGTGCTATTGAGTGTTTGAATTTTGTTGTCATTGGTGTATGTGTTTGTGGCAAAGTGTTGAGTGTTTGGTGTGTATGTAGCAGCTAGAGAGCGAGGCTCTGAAGGCTACTGGGCAGCAGGAGGGCGCGGGGTCGGGTGGGGGGCGCTGGGCCGGGAGGGCCGCGTAGCAGCTGGGCCTCTCGAGGCGTCCGGGGACGGCCGCTGCCGTCTAGGGCCATAGCACCCTGAACGTGCCCGATCTCGTCTGGTCTGGGAAGCTAAGCAGGGTCGGGGGCCCGGTTAGTACTTGGATGGGAGACCGCCTGGGAATACCGGGTGCTGTAGGCTTTTGCTTCTTCTTTTGTCCCGCCCGCCGGGGGGTCGGGGGTGGGGGGGCCCCCCCTCGCCTTCTGCGCCCGCCCCCACTTTCGCCCTCGGGCCCCGGCCCCTCCCCCCCCTCGGCGCGACCCGCTGCCCCCGCCCGGGGCTTCCTCCCCTCTCCCCCGCTGCAGCACCACCGCCAGGTGGCGGCAGCGGCAGAGCGTCCCAGGCGTTCCGTTGGGCCGGCAGCGGAGCCCCAACCCTGGGCCCCACACCGGGCCGGGGCCGGGCGGCGGGATCCCTAAGTGCCGCCGGGTCTCCTCTCCCCCGGACCCCGCACCCGCCGCCCCGCACTCCGGGACATCGCGTACACCCGGCGCGGGACAGCCCACGGCGGCAAACCGTGTCCTGGGCCCCCGGACACCCGGCCCACCGTGCACTTTCTCTCCGCCGCACACCCGGGCCTCGGGCCCGGGCCTCACGCCGGGCGGGCTCCTCGCCGCCGACGGGGCTCCGAGAGACACACCGGCGCGCCGCACAGGGCGAGTCGCTGGCCCCCTGGGCAGAGAGGACACACAACAGCACACGGAGCGCACGCACCCAAACCCAAAGGACCCACCGGCCCCCCGACCCGTGGCTACCCACCCCAAACCCCACCCCACCGGGCTACAGGATAGCCGGCTCTGGCCGCCCCGCCGCCCCCCGCCCCCGCGCGGGGGCTGCTGCCACACGCAGGCCCTGAGGGGAATCGGGGCAGAACGGTCCTCCCCAGACGGGGGTGGGGTGGCGGGGTGGGGGGGGACACTGCAGATCTTCAGGACCTCCGGGTGACGGACCAGCGGCAGGCGCGGCCCTGCCTCCTCCTCCCGGCCCCGCCCCAAAGCCCCTCCCCACCGTGCCCTCGCGTGGGCCGGCGGAGGGCCCTCTCTCGCGCACTCTCCGGCTCCGGCCCTCCGCTCCCACGCGTGGAAGCCTGTCCCTGCGCGCGTGCCCGTGGGTCTGCTCCTCGGGGTGTGGGACGGCGGTGCGTCCGTGGTTTGGGTGGGGGTGGGAGGGCGCGCGCGCGAGACCCGTCAGGCTCCGCCTGGCCCCCCACCCCCACCCCGATAAGGGCAGGTGGGCTAGCGAAGGGCCAGGGCGGCGGGAGGGACCCGACTGCGCAGGGAGGGACGCGTCGCAGCAGATCGGCCTCTTGAGGCGTCCGGGGGCGGCCGCCCTCGTCTACGGCCAGACCGCCCTGAACGCGCCCGATCTCGTCTCACCTCGGAAGCTAAGCAGGGTCGGGCCCGGTTAGGACTTGGATGGGAGACCGCCTGGGAATCCCGGGTGCCCTAGGCTTTTTGCTCTGCTTCTTTTTCTGTCCCGCCCCCCTGGGCTGGGAAGGGGAGGGGGGGGCCTTCGCCCTCCGCGCCCGGCCCGGCTCCGCCCCCGGCCGGCCCGGACCCTGCCCCGTGGCCCCTGGAGACAGGGTCAGATTGGAGATGTGGAGGCTCAGTCCCCGAGGCTGTCGCCCCTCACACACCTGCCGCAGGTCCGGGCCTCCGGAACTTCTGACCGACCGGCTCTGAATTCAGGACACAGTCTAAAGTTGTCCAAGGAGATGACCACGTTACCACCCTAGGACAGGAAAAATTGGACCCTATCCACATATGCAGAAGAAGAGAATCTAAACAGCTGGCTATTCGTTCACGGTAACATAATTCAGGAATCCAGAGGCGAAGACATCTAGAAACACTTTTCAAACGTCTAAATCTTTAGAACATATTCTGAAGGATTAAGAAGTAGAAGCATTCTTTGGACAGTCACGAGCAAGACCAGGGTGTCGATAGGAAATCCTTCTGTTCGATACTGCAAGAGACGCTCCAAAAACATACTACAACAAGGGAAAACACTAACAATATATGGGAAAGGAAAATCACCTTTCTTCATTTTCCTCACCTCCTACGGTTCTCAAAAGAGAATGTTTGCCCCTATGCGCGGGAGACCTGTAGAAATCCTAGGTGAGTCCAGCAAGATAGCTCTAGATGAAATCAACATTCGATCGATAGTTTCGATATTTCTTATTTCCTCGCAAATACACAATAATGAATGCAATTCTTGAAAAGGATAACATTCAAAGTCACAGAAAATCCACACAGCACCTACGGGGCAAAGGTGCCAACTTAGATGGAAAACCTAGCAAAAACGTACATGATGGCTCCAATCGATGGAGAGGCTATCCCGTAGTCCTCGATAGACGGACACAGAGTCCCCAAACTAATCATTTCCCCCACATTAATAAATAATCCCATTTAAACAGGGTTTATAACTAGAAACTTACAATCTGCTTCTTTCTCTTTTTCTTTTAATTTGGGAAAGGGATATGTTAAAGAATGATGATCATGATCATGATTATCATTATGATTATTATATTAAATCGAATTAACCGTACCAAAACCCCACCACTCACCTTATAAAAATGGGAGTTGATGCATATGTGGGAAGCCGCTGTGTATCTTTGTCTCAAGGCGTGGAACCACAAAAACGCTTCTCCCAAACAAATCCCATCTCGACTGTCATCCTTTTCCTTGCTTTTCCTTTGAAAGTTTTTGCTCTCTGTTATAGGACTATCTCATTGAGGTAGTTTGTTAATTTCACAGTTTATAGAATAGATGTGGAACCATTCTGGATTCCTTCTGGGCAACTTGTGTGCCAGGGGAAACCTTCTGTTTGGAGAATACTCCTCGCTTACACAGGAAGCTGCAGTTCATCAGCGCTGCTAGAGAATGGCACTGCACGAATCAGTCGAAGCATCTTTATGCGATCTTTGACTAGGTCCGTGTACAAGGGGCTCCCGTGAGGATTACCCTAGATGCTTCCTGGTCACATGTGCCCTATCTTCTCTCTGGTACGTGCTACTCAGAGAATATGCTTGCTCCTGAATTATGCCAGTGTTTATTCATTTCCATTTAGGCTACAGTGTTTTCCAAATGGTCCTATAATTTCGCCTCCCATATCAGCAGGGTGTGTGCAAGAGTTTTCCTCAAAGCCAACACAGTGATCAGTTTCTTAAGTTTCCTCAATCTGGTGAGTTGGAAACTATATCTGGCTTCATTTTTTATTCTGCATTTCCTTGACCAATAATGAGGACACGGGGCCAAAGGCGTATTAAGCGTATTAAACGTAGATATTCTGTAACAGTCATATTTTGCCAATTATATGGGCTACAGATACCTTGTCCTGTTTGAAGCTTGTTTTTGACCCTCTTCATGGTATCTTTGGAAACTTTTTATTATGGAAAATTTGAAATAGAAACAAAATCGGAAAGAATAGCAGAATACTTTCTCACTACCCTGACTCAAGAAATCACCAACCCCTGGCCAGATCTTGTTTCTTTTATACCCCTCCTACCTTAAGTTCATGATCCCCTTAATAATATCCCTCCAACGATAAAAAGTCAATATGTTTCTATCAAAGGTAGAGGCTTTCTTCCCTTTTTCAGGGTACTCACAGCCACCTTATTCCATGTAAAAATTTCACCGTGTTAGAGATAACAGCAAGTACTCAATGTTTGCGTTTCCCTGAGACACACACGCTCATTTCAGTTTCTTTGAATCCAGTCCAAATACAGTCCATACCTTGTGAGGGGTTGAGATGTCTTTTGAAAGAGTGTCCATACATCGCGACTAGTCGGGGGCAGCCCCGGTTGTCACCATTTCCCTTTGTTTCCTACCGCTGTCCGCAGTGACCCGAGCTATTTTTGCATTGTGAGGGGTTTCATCGTGGATTTAAACGTATTGAACGTGTTTCAATATCTTGCAATTATTAGACTTGCTGGCGATCAAACCGTCCTGTGTTTGGCAAACGGGAGTCTACTCATTCTGGTTCCTGTGTCTTTTGACGTGACCCTCGTCCTGTTGGATATGGTAGCATCCGCGCTTCCCAGTATGAGAAGCGTGCGTTTCCCGCCCCAGACTTCAAGTCAGCGTATGTCTCCAGTAAGTCTTAGGACCGTTTAATAACGATGGTTGGCGGAGACCACAATCTAGATGCTGGTGAAATGCACTAGTGTCGAGTTCGCACCTATGTCTCAGCACTTACCGTGGAAAAACTTAAAAAAAAAAAAAAAAAAGAAAGAGAGAAAGAAAAGAGAAAAAAATTACAGGAAAACACATTGAGTTTACACTGATAATCCAAGTTCAAACTGAGAACTGAGAGTTTTTTTACATTACTTTACCGATTTCACCTCTTCCTCTCACACCCAGATTCCCAGTCCCCAAAGACACCAACAGCATTTCTTCTTTGCAGGATCCCACAGAATAATCGTAGCCATGCACCATAGAACCGTGGACTGGTTCCTACTGCATGAAGTAGGAAAGGCAAGGAAGGAACCTTCTATTGTTCCGGCTCCACTGTGAAAATGTAAGAGCTGCCGTCCGCCGAAGCCAGTCTGCTCATGTCCAAGGAGCTCTGAGCCACGTCACACTCCTTTGGAATATTTCCCTGAGCCTTCATGTGGGCTCCTGACGTCTGTAGAATCTGAAAAGTCACACATTGTCCTCCCGTTTGTGTCCTCCGTGCTTTGAATAGATGTGCTATTGAGTGTTTGAATTTTGTTGTCATTGGTGTATGTGTTTGTGGCAAAGTGTTGAGTGTTTGGTGTGTATGTAGCAGCTAGAGAGCGAGGCTCTGAAGGCTACTGGGCAGCAGGAGGGCGCGGGGTCGGGTGGGGGGCGCTGGGCCGGGAGGGCCGCGTAGCAGCTGGGCCTCTCGAGGCGTCCGGGGACGGCCGCTGCCGTCTAGGGCCATAGCACCCTGAACGTGCCCGATCTCCTCTGGTCTGGGAAGCTAAGCAGGGTCGGGCCCGGTAAGTACTTGGATGGGAGACCGCCTGGGAATACCGGGTGCTGTAGGCTTTTGCTTCTTCTTTTGTCCCGCCCGCCGGGGGGTCGGGGGTGGGGGGGCCCCCCGCCTTCTGCGCCCGCCCCCACTTTCGCCCTCGGGCCCCGGCCCCTGCCCCCCCTCGGCGCGACCCGCTGCCCCCGCCCGGGGCTTCCTCCCCTCTCCCCCGCTGCAGCACCACCGCCAGGTGGCGGCAGCGGCAGAGCGTCCCAGGCGTTCCGTTGGGCCGGCAGCGGAGCCCCAACCCTGGGCCCCACACCGGGCCGGGGCCGGGCGGCGGGATCCCTAAGTGCCGCCGGGTCTCCTCTCCCCCCGACCCCGCACCCGCCGCCCCGCACTCCGGGACATCGCGTACACCCGGCGCGGGACAGCCCACGGCGGCAAACCGTGTCCTGGGCCCCCGGACACCCGGCCCACCGTGCACTTTCTCTCCGCCGCACACCCGGGCCTCGGGCCCGGGCCTCACGCCGGGCGGGCTCCTCGCCGCCGACGGGGCTCCGAGAGACACACCGGCGCGCCGCACAGGGCGAGTCGCTGGCCCCCTGGGCAGAGAGGACACACAACAGCACACGGAGCGCACGCACCCAAACCCAAAGGACCCACCGGCCCCCCGACCCGTGGCTACCCACCCCAAACCCCACCCCACCGGGCTACAGGATAGCCGGCTCTGGCCGCCCCGCCGCCCCCCGCCCCCGCGCGGGGGCTGCTGCCACACGCAGGCCCTGAGGGGAATCGGGGCAGAACGGTCCTCCCCAGACGGGGGTGGGGTGGCGGGGTGGGGGGGGACACTGCAGATCTTCAGGACCTCCGGGTGACGGACCAGCGGCAGGCGCGGCCCTGCCTCCTCCTCCCGGCCCCGCCCCAAAGCCCCTCCCCACCGTGCCCTCGCGTGGGCCGGCGGAGGGCCCTCTCTCGCGCACTCTCCGGCTCCGGCCCTCCGCTCCCACGCGTGGAAGCCTGTCCCTGCGCGCGTGCCCGTGGGTCTGCTCCTCGGGGTGTGGGACGGCGGTGCGTCCGTGGTTTGGGTGGGGGTGGGAGGGCGCGCGCGCGAGACCCGTCAGGCTCCGCCTGGCCCCCCACCCCCACCCCGATAAGGGCAGGTGGGCTAGCGAAGGGCCAGGGCGGCGGGAGGGACCCGACTGCGCAGGGAGGGACGCGTCGCAGCAGATCGGCCTCTTGAGGCGTCCGGGGGCGGCCGCCCTCGTCTACGGCCAGACCGCCCTGAACGCGCCCGATCTCGTCTCACCTCGGAAGCTAAGCAGGGTCGGGCCCGGTTAGGACTTGGATGGGAGACCGCCTGGGAATCCCGGGTGCCCTAGGCTTTTTGCTCTGCTTCTTTTTCTGTCCCGCCCCCCTGGGCTGGGAAGGGGAGGGGGGGGCCTTCGCCCTCCGCGCCCGGCCCGGCTCCGCCCCCGGCCGGCCCGGACCCTGCCCCGTGGCCCCTGGAGACAGGGTCAGATTGGAGATGTGGAGGCTCAGTCCCCGAGGCTGTCGCCCCTCACACACCTGCCGCAGGTCCGGGCCTCCGGAACTTCTGACCGACCGGCTCTGAATTCAGGACACAGTCTAAAGTTGTCCAAGGAGATGACCACGTTACCACCCTAGGACAGGAAAAATTGGACCCTATCCACATATGCAGAAGAAGAGAATCTAAACAGCTGGCTATTCGTTCACGGTAACATAATTCAGGAATCCAGAGGCGAAGACATCTAGAAACACTTTTCAAACGTCTAAATCTTTAGAACATATTCTGAAGGATTAAGAAGTAGAAGCATTCTTTGGACAGTCACGAGCAAGACCAGGGTGTCGATAGGAAATCCTTCTGTTCGATACTGCAAGAGACGCTCCAAAAACATACTACAACAAGGGAAAACACTAACAATATATGGGAAAGGAAAATCACCTTTCTTCATTTTCCTCACCTCCTACGGTTCTCAAAAGAGAATGTTTGCCCCTATGCGCGGGAGACCTGTAGAAATCCTAGGTGAGTCCAGCAAGATAGCTCTAGATGAAATCAACATTCGATCGATAGTTTCGATATTTCTTATTTCCTCGCAAATACACAATAATGAATGCAATTCTTGAAAAGGATAACATTCAAAGTCACAGAAAATCCACACAGCACCTACGGGGCAAAGGTGCCAACTTAGATGGAAAACCTAGCAAAAACGTACATGATGGCTCCAATCGATGGAGAGGCTATCCCGTAGTCCTCGATAGACGGACACAGAGTCCCCAAACTAATCATTTCCCCCACATTAATAAATAATCCCATTTAAACAGGGTTTATAACTAGAAACTTACAATCTGCTTCTTTCTCTTTTTCTTTTAATTTGGGAAAGGGATATGTTAAAGAATGATGATCATGATCATGATTATCATTATGATTATTATATTAAATCGAATTAACCGTACCAAAACCCCACCACTCACCTTATAAAAATGGGAGTTGATGCATATGTGGGAAGCCGCTGTGTATCTTTGTCTCAAGGCGTGGAACCACAAAAACGCTTCTCCCAAACAAATCCCATCTCGACTGTCATCCTTTTCCTTGCTTTTCCTTTGAAAGTTTTTGCTCTCTGTTATAGGACTATCTCATTGAGGTAGTTTGTTAATTTCACAGTTTATAGAATAGATGTGGAACCATTCTGGATTCCTTCTGGGCAACTTGTGTGCCAGGGGAAACCTTCTGTTTGGAGAATACTCCTCGCTTACACAGGAAGCTGCAGTTCATCAGCGCTGCTAGAGAATGGCACTGCACGAATCAGTCGAAGCATCTTTATGCGATCTTTGACTAGGTCCGTGTACAAGGGGCTCCCGTGAGGATTACCCTAGATGCTTCCTGGTCACATGTGCCCTATCTTCTCTCTGGTACGTGCTACTCAGAGAATATGCTTGCTCCTGAATTATGCCAGTGTTTATTCATTTCCATTTAGGCTACAGTGTTTTCCAAATGGTCCTATAATTTCGCCTCCCATATCAGCAGGGTGTGTGCAAGAGTTTTCCTCAAAGCCAACACAGTGATCAGTTTCTTAAGTTTCCTCAATCTGGTGAGTTGGAAACTATATCTGGCTTCATTTTTTATTCTGCATTTCCTTGACCAATAATGAGGACACGGGGCCAAAGGCGTATTAAGCGTATTAAACGTAGATATTCTGTAACAGTCATATTTTGCCAATTATATGGGCTACAGATACCTTGTCCTGTTTGAAGCTTGTTTTTGACCCTCTTCATGGTATCTTTGGAAACTTTTTATTATGGAAAATTTGAAATAGAAACAAAATCGGAAAGAATAGCAGAATACTTTCTCACTACCCTGACTCAAGAAATCACCAACCCCTGGCCAGATCTTGTTTCTTTTATACCCCTCCTACCTTAAGTTCATGATCCCCTTAATAATATCCCTCCAACGATAAAAAGTCAATATGTTTCTATCAAAGGTAGAGGCTTTCTTCCCTTTTTCAGGGTACTCACAGCCACCTTATTCCATGTAAAAATTTCACCGTGTTAGAGATAACAGCAAGTACTCAATGTTTGCGTTTCCCTGAGACACACACGCTCATTTCAGTTTCTTTGAATCCAGTCCAAATACAGTCCATACCTTGTGAGGGGTTGAGATGTCTTTTGAAAGAGTGTCCATACATCGCGACTAGTCGGGGGCAGCCCCGGTTGTCACCATTTCCCTTTGTTTCCTACCGCTGTCCGCAGTGACCCGAGCTATTTTTGCATTGTGAGGGGTTTCATCGTGGATTTAAACGTATTGAACGTGTTTCAATATCTTGCAATTATTAGACTTGCTGGCGATCAAACCGTCCTGTGTTTGGCAAACGGGAGTCTACTCATTCTGGTTCCTGTGTCTTTTGACGTGACCCTCGTCCTGTTGGATATGGTAGCATCCGCGCTTCCCAGTATGAGAAGCGTGCGTTTCCCGCCCCAGACTTCAAGTCAGCGTATGTCTCCAGTAAGTCTTAGGACCGTTTAATAACGATGGTTGGCGGAGACCACAATCTAGATGCTGGTGAAATGCACTAGTGTCGAGTTCGCACCTATGTCTCAGCACTTACCGTGGAAAAACTTAAAAAAAAAAAAAAAAAAGAAAGAGAGAAAGAAAAGAGAAAAAAATTACAGGAAAACACATTGAGTTTACACTGATAATCCAAGTTCAAACTGAGAACTGAGAGTTTTTTTACATTACTTTACCGATTTCACCTCTTCCTCTCACACCCAGATTCCCAGTACCCAAAGACACCAACAGCATTTCTTCTTTGCAGGATCCCACAGAATAATCGTAGCCATGCACCATAGAACCGTGGACTGGTTCCTACTGCATGAAGTAGGAAAGGCAAGGAAGGAACCTTCTATTGTTCCGGCTCCACTGTGAAAATGTAAGAGCTGCCGTCCGCCGAAGCCAGTCTGCTCATGTCCAAGGAGCTCTGAGCCACGTCACACTCCTTTGGAATATTTCCCTGAGCCTTCATGTGGGCTCCTGACGTCTGTAGAATCTGACAAGTCACACATTGTCCTCCCGTTTGTGTCCTCCGTGCTTTGAATAGATGTGCTATTGAGTGTTTGAATTTTGTTGTCATTGGTGTATGTGTTTGTGGCAAAGTGTTGAGTGTTTGGTGTGTATGTAGCAGCTAGAGAGCGAGGCTCTGAAGGCTACTGGGCAGCAGGAGGGCGCGGGGTCGGGTGGGGGGCGCTGGGCCGGGAGGGCCGCGTAGCAGCTGGGCCTCTCGAGGCGTCCGGGGACGGCCGCTGCCGTCTAGGGCCATAGCACCCTGAACGTGCCCGATCTCCTCTGGTCTGGGAAGCTAAGCAGGGTCGGGCCCGGTAAGTACTTGGATGGGAGACCGCCTGGGAATACCGGGTGCTGTAGGCTTTTGCTTCTTCTTTTGTCCCGCCCGCCGGGGGGTCGGGGGTGGGGGGGCCCCCCGCCTTCTGCGCCCGCCCCCACTTTCGCCCTCGGGCCCCGGCCCCTGCCCCCCCTCGGCGCGACCCGCTGCCCCCGCCCGGGGCTTCCTCCCCTCTCCCCCGCTGCAGCACCACCGCCAGGTGGCGGCAGCGGCAGAGCGTCCCAGGCGTTCCGTTGGGCCGGCAGCGGAGCCCCAACCCTGGGCCCCACACCGGGCCGGGGCCGGGCGGCGGGATCCCTAAGTGCCGCCGGGTCTCCTCTCCCCCCGACCCCGCACCCGCCGCCCCGCACTCCGGGACATCGCGTACACCCGGCGCGGGACAGCCCACGGCGGCAAACCGTGTCCTGGGCCCCCGGACACCCGGCCCACCGTGCACTTTCTCTCCGCCGCACACCCGGGCCTCGGGCCCGGGCCTCACGCCGGGCGGGCTCCTCGCCGCCGACGGGGCTCCCGAGAGACACACCGGCGCGCCGCACAGGGCGAGTCGCTGGCCACCTGGGCAGAGAGGACACACAACAGCACACGGAGCGCACGCACCCAAACCCAAACCACCCACCGGCCCCTGGACCCCTGGCTACACACCCCAAACCCCACCCCAGCGGGCCACAGGATAGCCGGCTCCGGCCCCCGGCGCCGCCCCCCGCCCCCGCGCGGGGGCTGCTGCCACACGCAGGCCCTGAGGGGAATCGGGGCAGAACGGTCCTCCCCAGACGGGGGTGGGGTGGCGGGGTGGGGGGGGGACACTGCAGATCTTCAGGACCTCCGGGTGACGGACCAGCGGCAGGCGCGGCCCTGCCTCCTCCTCCCGGCCCCGCCCCAAAGCCCCTCCCCACCGTGCCCTCGCGTGGGCCGGCGGAGGGCCCTCTCTCGCGCACTCTCCGGCTCCGGCCCTCCGCTCCCACGCGTGGAAGCCTGTCCCTGCGCGCGTGCCCGTGGGTCTGCTCCTCGGGGTGTGGGACGGCGGTGCGTCCGTGGTTTGGGTGGGGGTGGGAGGGCGCGCGCGCGAGACCCGTGAGGCTCCGCCTGGCCCCCCACCCCCACCCCGATCCGGGCAGGTGGGCTAGCGAAGGGCCAGGGCGGCGGGAGGGACCCGACTGCGCAGGGAGGGACGCGTCGCAGCAGCTCGGCCTCTTGAGGCGTCCGGGGGCGGCCGCCCTCGTCTACGGCCAGACCACCCTGAACGCACCCGATCTCGTCTCACCTCGGAAGCTAAGCAGGGTCGGGCCCGGTTAGTACTTGGATGGGAGACCGCCTGGGAATCCCGGGTGCCGTAGGCTTTTTGCTCTGCCTCTCTTTCTGCCCCGCCCCCCTGGGCTGGGAAGGGGAGGGGGGGCCTTCGCCCTCCGCGCCCGCCCCGGCTCCCGCCCCCGGCCGGCCCGGACCCCGCCCCGTGGCCCCTGGAGAGAGGGTCAGATTGGAGATGTGGAGGCTCAGTCCCCGAGGCTGCCGCCCCTCACACACCTGCCGCAGGCCCGGGCCTCCGGAACTTCGGACCGACCGGCTCTGAATTCAGGACACAGTCTAAAGTTGTCCAAGGAGATGACCACGTTACCACCCTGGGAAAGGAAAAATTGGATCCTATCCATATATGCAGAAGAAGAGAATCTAAACAGTTGGCTATCCGTTCACGGGAACATAACTTAAGAATCCAGATGCGAAGACATCTAGAAACACTTTTCAAACGTCTAAATCTTTAGAAAATATTCTGAAGGATTAAGAGGTAGAAGCATTCTTTGGACAGTCACGAGCAAGACCAGGGTGTCGATAGGAAATCCTTCTGTTCGATACTGCAAGAGACGCTCCAAAAACATACTACAACAAGGGAAAACACTAACAATATATGGGAAAGGAAAATCACCTTTCTTCATTTTCCTCACCTCCTACGGTTCTCAAAATAGAATGTTTGCCCCTATGCGCGGGAGACCTGTAGAAATCCTAGGTGAGTCCAGCAAGATAGCTCTAGATGAAATCAACATTCGATCGATAGTTTCGATATTTCTTGTTTCCTCGCAAATACACAATAATGAATGCAATTCTTGAAAAGGATAACATTCAAAGTCACAGAAAATCCACACAGCACCTACGGGGCAAAGGTGCCAACTTCGATGGAAAACTTAGCAAAAACGTACATGATGGCTCCCATCGATGGAGAGGCTATCCCGTAGTCCTCCATAGACGGACACAGAGTCCCCAAACTAATCATTTCCCCCACATTAATAAATAATCCCATTTAAACAGGGTTTATATCTAGAAACTTACAGTCTGCTTCTTTCTCTTTTTCTTTTAATTTGGGAAAGGGATATGTTAAAGAATGATGATAATGATCATGATTATCATTATGATTATTATATTAAATCGAATTAACCGTACCAAAACCCCACCACTCACCTTATAAAAATGGGAGTTGATGCATATGTCGGAAGCCGCTGTGTATCTTTTTCTCAAGGCGTGGAACCACAAAAACGCTTCTCCCAAACAAATCCCATCTCGACTGTCATCCTTTTCCTTGCTTTTCCTTTGAAAGTTTTTGCTCTCTGTTATAGGACTATCTCATTGAGGTAGTTTGTTAATTTCACAGTTTATAGAATAGATGTGGAACCATTCTGGATTCCTTCTGGGTAACTTGTGTGCCAGGGGAAACCTTCTGTTTGGAGAATACTCCTCGCTTACACAGGAAGCTGCAGTTCATCAGCGCTGCTAGAGAATGGCACTGCACGAATCAGTCGGAAGTATCTTTATCCGATCTTTGAGTAGGTCCGTGTACAAGGGGCTCCCGTGAGGATTACCCTAGATGCTTCCTGGTCACATGTGC
>NW_025423812.1:0-34191 GCF_020740605.2 Lemur catta | reverse complement strand
TCCTCTGCCTATATGGATAGGATCCAATTTTTCCTTTCCTAGGGTAACGTGTCATCTACATGGACAACTTTAGAATGTGTCCTGAATTGAGAGCCGGTCGGTCAGAAGTTGTGGAGGCAGGCGTGTGAGGGGCGGCAGCCTCGGGGACTGAGCCTCCACATCTTCAATCGGACCCTCTCTCCGGGGGCCACGGGGCAGGGTCCGGGTCGGCCGGGGGCGGCAGCCGGAGCGGGGCTGAGAAGGAGGAGGGGGGCCCACCCGTCTTCCAGCCCAGGGGGGCAGGACAGCAAAAGAGGCAGACAAAGAAAAACAAAAAAGCCCAAGCCAACGGCCAACGGCTAACTGCCAACTGCCAACTGCCAACTGCCAAGGGCCGCGCTTGGTCTGGTATTGTTCCCCGCTGCCGCCTTCCAGCCCAGGGGGGCGGGACAGCAAAAGACGCAGAGAAAGAAAAACAAAAAAGACCACAGCCAATGGCCAACTGCCAAATGCCAACTGCCAACTGCCAACTGCCAACGGCCGCGCTCGGGCCGGTATTGTTCCCTGCTGCCGCCTTCCAACCCAGGGGGGTGGGACAGCAAAAGAGGCAGAGAAAGAAAAACAAAAAAGCCAACGGCCAACGGCCAACTGCCAAATGCCAACTGCCAACTGCCAACGGCCGCGCTCGGCCCGGTATTGTTCCCTGCTGCCGCCTTCTAGCCCAGGGGGGCGGGACAGCAAAAGAGGCAGAGCAAGAAAAACAAAAAAAGCCCACGGCCAACGGCCAACTGCCAACTGCCAACTGCCAACTGCCAACGGCTAAGCTCGGCCCAGTATTATTCCCCGCTGCCGCCTTCCAGCCCAGGGCGGCGGGACAGCAAAAAGAGGCAGAGCAAGAAAAACAAAAAAGCCCATGGCCAACGGCCCACTGCCAACTGCCAACTGCAAACTGCATCGGCCGTGCTCAGCCCGGTATTGTTCCCCGCCGGCGCCTTCCAGCCCAGGGGGGCGGGACAGCAAAAGAGGCAGAGCAAGAAAACCAAAAAAGCGCACGGCCAACGGCCAACGACTAACTGCCAACTGCCAACTGCCAAGGGCCGCGCTCGGCCCAGTATTGTTCCCCGCTGCCACCTTCCAGCCCAGGGGGGCGGGACAGCAAAAGAGGCAGAGCAAGAAAAAACAAAAAAGCCCACGGCCAACGGCCAACTGCCAACTGCCAACTGCCAACTGCCAACGGCTAATCTCGGCCCAGTATTGTTCCCCGCTGCCACCTTCCAGCCCAGGGCGGCGGGACAGCAAAAGAGGCAGAGCAAGAAAACAAAAAAGCCCGACGGCCAACGGCCCACTGCCAACTGCCAACTGCCAACTGCCAAAAGCCGTGCTCGGCCCGGTATTGTTCCCCGCCGGCGCCTTCCAGCCCAGGGGGGCGGGACAGCAAAAGAGGCAGAGCAAGAAAACCAAAAAAGCCCACGGCCAACGGCCAACGACTAACTGCCAACTGCCAACTGCCAACGGCCGCGCTCGGCCCGGTATTGTTCCCCGCTGCCACCTTCCAGCCCAGGGGGGCGGGACAGCAAAAGAGGCAGAGCAAGAAAAACAAAAAAGCCCACGGCCAACGGCCAACTGCCAAATGCCAACTGCCAACTGCCAACTGCCAACGGCCGCACTCGGCCCGGTATTGTTGCCTGCTGCCGCCTTCCAACCATGGGGGGCGGGACAGCAAAAGAGGCAGAGCAAGAAAAACAAAAAAGCCACGGCCAACGGCCAACTGCCAAATGCCAACTGCCAACTGCCAACTGCCAACTGCCAACGGCCGCGCTCAGGCCGGTATTGTTCCCTGCTGCCGCCTTCCAGCCCAGGGGGGCGGGACAGCAAAAGAGGCAGAGGAAGAAAAACAAAAAAGCCCACGGCCAACTGCCGCACCCCGCATTGTCTCCTGGCAGAGGTCTCCCATCCAGGTCCCGACCGGGCCCGATCCCGCTTAGCTTCGCAGATCAGACGAGATCTGGCGCCTTGAGGGGTAGTGCGGCCTCAGACACTGGGGGGCGCTCCGGGAAGCCCCAAGAGGCCGAGCCGATAAGGGCCCCTCCCCGCCCAGGGCGGTCCCTCCCGCGGCCTCTGGCTTCCTAGACCCCCCTGTACCGATACGGGCGGGGGGCGCGGGGGGGAGGCCAGGGGGAGACTGGCTGGTCTGGCGCGCGGTCGGCCACACCTCCTCTCCCATGGCGGAAACACGGAAGCGCCGACCCACAGTCCCACACCCCAGCGAGCAGACCCGCGGGCTGGCGCGCCCTGGGACGGACTTCCAGGGGCGGGGACGGGGCGCCAGAGGCGGAGAGTGCTCGCAAGGGGACCCTCCACCGCCCCGCGGGAGGGCACGGTGGGGAGGGCCTTGGGGTGGGGCCGGGACGTGGAAGCGGGGACGCGGGGCCGGTCCTTCGCTCGGAGGTCGCGAAGACGTGCGGCCCCCCTGTCTTGGGAGGGACCGCTCTGCCCCGATTCCCGTCGGGGCACGAGTGTGGCAGTGGCACCCGCGGGGCCCCAGAACCGGCCGGCCTGTCGCTGGGCCGGCAGCCGGTGGGGCGTGCGGGTGCGGATGCGTGCACTCCCTGCCTGCCCCAGTTTCCTCTGCCGTGTCCTCCCCGCCCCGGGTACTCAGTTTTCCCTCCACGTCGGCACCTCGTTCCCGGGAGGCGCTATGTAGATCTTCTGTGACTTCGAATGTGAATCCTTTTGAAAAATCGCATTCCTTATTGTGTATCTGGTAGGAAATGAGAAGGAATCAAACTATCGATGGAATGCGGACTTCAGATGGAGCTATGTTGCTGAACTCGCTTCGGGTTTCTGCCGGTCTCCGTGCACACGGGCCAACAGTCTATTCTGAGAACCGTAGCAGGTGACGCAAACGAAAGAGGTGATTTTCCTTTCCAACATACTCTTGGTTTTTGACCTCGTTTGAGGAGATTTTCAGAGCGTCTCTTGTAGTATCGAAGAGAAGGATTTCCTATCAACACCCTCGTCTTGCTGGTGACATTCCAAGGAATGTTTCTACTTCTTAATCCTAGAGAATATTTTCTAAAGATTCAGACTTTTGAAAAGTGTCTCTAGATGTCTTCTCATCTGGATTCTTCCATTATGTTCCCGTGAACGAATAGCCAACCGTTTAGATTCTCTTCTTCTGCATATATGGATAGGCTCCAATTTTTCCTTTCCTAGGGTAACGTGGTCATGTACTTGGACAACTTTAGAATGTGTCCTGAATTCAGAGCCGGTCGGTCAGCAGTTGCGGAAGCAGGCGTGTGAGGGGCGACAGCCTCGGGGACTGAGCCTCCACATGTCCAATAGGACCCTCTCTCCGGGGGCCCCGGGGCAGGGTTCGGGCCGGCCGGGGACGGGAGCCGGGGCGGGGACGGAGAGGGCAGACGGGGCCGCCCCTTCACGGCCGAGGCAGGCGGAGGAGCCCCTCCCGCCTTCCAGCCCAGGGGGGCAGGACAGCAAAAGAGGCAGAGAAAGAAAAACAAAAAAGCCAACTGCCAACTGCCACGCCCAGCATTGTTCTCCGCCAGCGGTCTCCCATCCAGGTCCCGACCGCGCGCGACCCTGCTTAGCTTCCCCGACCAGAGGAGATCCGGCGCCTTCAGGGCGGTGCGGCCTCAGACACTGGGGGGTGCTCTGGGAAGCCCGAAGAGGCGGAGACAATAAGGGCCCCTCCTCGCCCAGGGCGGTCCCTCCCGCCGCCTCTGAGCTTCGGTATACCCCCCCTGTCCCGATCGGGGGGGGGGGGCTCGGAGGGAGGAGGGCAGGGGAAGACTGACGGGTCTGGCGCGTGGTCGCCCACACCTCCTGTCCCCTGGCAGAAACACGGAAGCGCCGCACCACCGTCCCACACCCCACCCAGCAGAACGGCGGGCTCCAGCGCGCTGGGACGGACTTCCAGGCGCGGGGACGGGGGGCCAGAGGCGGAGAGTGCGCGCGAGGGGGCCCTCCCCCGCCCCGCGCGAGGGCCCGGTGGGGAGGGGCTTCGGGGTTGGGCCGGGATGAGGAAGCGGGGCCGCGGGGCCGGTCCTTCGCCCGGAGGTCCCGAAGACGTGAGGCCCCCCTGTCTGGGGAGGACCGCTCTGCCCCGATTCCCGTCGGTGCACGAGTGTGGCAGCAACACCCGCGGGGCCCCAGAGCCGGCCAGCCCGTCGCTGCGTCGGGCGCCCGGTGGGGCGTTCGTGTGCGGGTGGGTGCGCTCCCTGCCTTCCCCGGTTTCCTCTGGCGTGTCCTCCCCGCCCCGGGTACTAATGTTCCCTCCACGTCGGCACCCCTTTCCCCGAGGCGCTATATGGATCTTCTGTGACTTCGAATGTGAATCCTTTTGAAAAATCGCATTCCTTATTGTGTATCTGCTAGGAAATGAGAAGGATTCCAACTATCAATGGAATGCGGACTTCAGATGGAGCTAACTTGCTGAACTCGCTTCGGGTTTCTGCCGGTCTCCCGTGCACACGGGCCAACGCTCTATTCTGAGAACCGTAGGAGTTGACTCAAAAGAAAGAGGTGATTTTCCATTCCAGCATACTCTTGGTTTTTGACCTCGTTTGAGGAGATTTTCAGAGCGTCTCTTGCAGTATCCAAGAGAAGGATTTCCTATCAACAGCCGGGTCTGGCTCGTGACTTTCCAAAGAATGTTTCTACTTCTTAATCCTTCAGAATATTTTCTTAAGATTTAGATTTTGAAAAGTGTTTCTAGATGTCTTCTCACCTGGATTCTTCAATTATGTTCCCGTGAACGAATAGCCAACTGTTTAGATTCTCTTCCTCTGCCTATATGGATAGGATCCAATTTTTCCTTTCCTAGGGTAACGTGTCATCTACATGGACAACTTTAGAATGTGTCCTGAATTGAGAGCCGGTCGGTCAGAAGTTGTGGAGGCAGGCGTGTGAGGGGCGGCAGCCTCGGGGACTGAGCCTCCACATCTTCAATCGGACCCTCTCTCCGGGGGCCACGGGGCAGGGTCCGGGTCGGCCGGGGGCGGGCAGCCGGAGCGGGGGCTGAGAAGGAGGAGGGGGCCCACCCGTCTTCCAGCCCAGGGGGGCAGGACAGCAAAAGAGGCAGACAAAGAAAAACAAAAAAGCCCAAGCCAACGGCCAACGGCTAACTGCCAACTGCCAACTGCCAACTGCCAAGGGCCGCGCTTGGTCTGGTATTGTTCCCCGCTGCCGCCTTCCAGCCCAGGGGGGCGGGACAGCAAAAGACGCAGAGAAAGAAAAACAAAAAAGACCACAGCCAATGGCCAACTGCCAAATGCCAACTGCCAACTGCCAACTGCCAACGGCCGCGCTCGGGCCGGTATTGTTCCCTGCTGCCGCCTTCCAACCCAGGGGGGTGGGACAGCAAAAGAGGCAGAGAAAGAAAAACAAAAAAGCCAACGGCCAACGGCCAACTGCCAAATGCCAACTGCCAACTGCCAACGGCCGCGCTCGGCCCGGGTATTGTTCCCTGCTGCCGCCTTCTAGCCCAGGGGGGCGGGACAGCAAAAGAGGCAGAGCAAGAAAAACAAAAAAAGCCCACGGCCAACGGCCAACTGCCAACTGCCAACTGCCAACTGCCAACGGCTAAGCTCGGCCCAGTATTATTCCCCGCTGCCGCCTTCCAGCCCAGGGCGGCGGGACAGCAAAAGAGGCAGAGCAAGAAAAACAAAAAAGCCCATGGCCAACGGCCCACTGCCAACTGCCAACTGCAAACTGCCATCGGCCGTGCTCAGCCCGGTATTGTTCCCCGCCGGCGCCTTCCAGCCCAGGGGGGGCGGGACAGCAAAAGAGGCAGAGCAAGAAAACCAAAAAAGCGCACGGCCAACGGCCAACGACTAACTGCCAACTGCCAACTGCCAACGGCCGCGCTCGGCCGGTATTGTTCCCGCTGCCGCCTTCTAGCCCAGGGGGGCGGGACAGCAAAAGAGGCAGAGCAAGAAAAACAAAAAAAGCCCACGGCCAACGGCCAACTGCCAACTGCCAACTGCCAACTGCCAACGGCTAAGCTCGGCCCAGTATTATTCCCCGCTGCCGCCTTCCAGCCCAGGGCGGCGGGACAGCAAAAGAGGCAGAGCAAGAAAAACAAAAAAGCCCACGGCCAACGGCCCACTGCCAACTGCCAACTGCAAACTGCCATCGGCCGTGCTCAGCCCGGTATTGTTCCCCGCCGGCGCCTTCCAGCCCAGGGGGGCGGGACAGCAAAAGAGGCAGAGCAAGAAAACCAAAAAAGCGCACGGCCAACGGCCAACGACTAACTGCCAACTGCCAACTGCCAAGGGCCGCGCTCGGCCCAGTATTGTTCCCCGCTGCCACCTTCCAGCCCAGGGGGGCGGGACAGCAAAAGAGGCAGAGCAAGAAAAACAAAAAAGCCCACGGCCAACGGCCAACTGCCAACTGCCAACTGCCAACTGCCAACGGCTAATCTCGGCCCAGTATTGTTCCCCGCTGCCACCTTCCAGCCCAGGGCGGCGGGACAGCAAAAGAGGCAGAGCAAGAAAACAAAAAAGCCCACGGCCAACGGCCCACTGCCAACTGCCAACTGCCAACTGCCAAAAGCCGTGCTCGGCCCGGTATTGTTCCCCGCCGGCGCCTTCCAGCCCAGGGGGGCGGGACAGCAAAAGAGGCAGAGCAAGAAAACCAAAAAAGCCCACGGCCAACGGCCAACGACTAACTGCCAACTGCCAACTGCCAACGGCCGCGCTCGGCCCGGTATTGTTCCCCGCTGCCACCTTCCAGCCCAGGGGGGCGGGACAGCAAAAGAGGCAGAGCAAGAAAAAACAAAAAAGCCCACGGCCAACGGCCAACTGCCAAATGCCAACTGCCAACTGCCAACTGCCAACGGCCGCACTCGGCCCGGTATTGTTGCCTGCTGCCGCCTTCCAACCATGGGGGGCGGGACAGCAAAAGAGGCAGAGCAAGAAAAACAAAAAAGCCCACGGCCAACGGCCAACTGCCAAATGCCAACTGCCAACTGCCAACTGCCAACTGCCAACGGCCGCGCTCAGGCCGGTATTGTTCCCTGCTGCCGCCTTCCAGCCCAGGGGGGCGGGACAGCAAAAGAGGCAGAGGAAGAAAAACAAAAAAGCCCACGGCCAACTGCCGCACCCCGCATTGTCTCCTGGCAGAGGTCTCCCATCCAGGTCCCCACCGGGCCCGATCCCGCTTAGCTTCGCAGATTCAGACGAGATCTGGCGCCTTGAGGGTAGTGCGGCCTCAGACACTGGGGGGCGCTCCGGGAAGCCCCAAGAGGCCGAGCCGATAAGGGCCCCTCCCCGCCCAGGGCGGTCCCTCCCGCGGCCTCTGGCTTCCTAGACCCCCCTGTACCGATACGGGCGGGGGGGCGCGGGGGGGAGGCCAGGGGGAGACTGGCTGGTCTGGCGCGCGGTCGGCCACACCTCCTCTCCCATGGCGGAAACACGGAAGCGCCGACCCACAGTCCCACACCCCAGCGAGCAGACCCGCGGGCTGGCGCGCCCTGGGACGGACTTCCAGGGGCGGGGACGGGGCGCCAGAGGCGGAGAGTGCTCGCAAGGGGACCCTCCACCGCCCCGCGGGAGGGCACGGTGGGGAGGGCCTTGGGGTGGGGCCGGGACGTGGAAGCGGGGACGCGGGGCCGGTCCTTCGCTCGGAGGTCGCGAAGACGTGCGGCCCCCCTGTCTTGGGAGGACCGCTCTGCCCCGATTCCCGTCGGGGCACGAGTGTGGCAGTGGCACCCGCGGGGCCCCAGAACCGGCCGGCCTGTCGCTGGGCCGGCAGCCGGTGGGGCGTGCGGGTGCGGATGCGTGCACTCCCTGCCTGCCCCAGTTTCCTCTGCCGTGTCCTCCCCGCCCCGGGTACTCAGTTTTCCCTCCACGTCGGCACCTCGTTCCCGGAGGCGCTATGTAGATCTTCTGTGACTTCGAATGTGAATCCTTTTGAAAAATCGCATTCCTTATTGTGTATCTGGTAGGAAATGAGAAGGAATCAAACTATCGATGGAATGCGGACTTCAGATGGAGCTATGTTGCTGAACTCGCTTCGGGTTTCTGCCGGTCTCCGTGCACACGGGCCAACAGTCTATTCTGAGAACCGTAGCAGGTGACGCAAACGAAAGAGGTGATTTTCCTTTCCAACATACTCTTGGTTTTTGACCTCGTTTGAGGAGATTTTCAGAGCGTCTCTTGTAGTATCGAAGAGAAGGATTTCCTATCAACACCCTCGTCTTGCTGGTGACATTCCAAGGAATGTTTCTACTTCTTAATCCTAGAGAATATTTTCTAAAGATTCAGACTTTTGAAAAGTGTCTCTAGATGTCTTCTCATCTGGATTCTTCCATTATGTTCCCGTGAACGAATAGCCAACCGTTTAGATTCTCTTCTTCTGCATATATGGATAGGCTCCAATTTTTCCTTTCCTAGGGTAACGTGGTCATGTACTTGGACAACTTTAGAATGTGTCCTGAATTCAGAGCCGGTCGGTCAGCAGTTGCGGAAGCAGGCGTGTGAGGGGCGACAGCCTCGGGGACTGAGCCTCCACATGTCCAATAGGACCCTCTCTCCGGGGGCCCCGGGGCAGGGTTCGGGCCGGCCGGGGACGGGAGCCGGGGCGGGGACGGAGAGGGCAGACGGGGCCGCCCCTTCACGGCCGAGGCAGGCGGAGGAGCCCCTCCCGCCTTCCAGCCCAGGGGGGCAGGACAGCAAAAGAGGCAGAGAAAGAAAAACAAAAAACCCAACTGCCAACTGCCACGCCCAGCATTGTTCTCCGCCAGCGGTCTCCCATCCAGGTCCCGACCGCGCGCGACCCTGCTTAGCTTCCCCGAGCAGAGGAGATCCGGCGCCTTCAGGGCGGTGCGGCCTCAGACACTGGGGGGTGCTCTGGGAAGCCCGAAGAGGCGGAGACAATAAGGGCCCCTCCTCGCCCAGGGCGGTCCCTCCCGCCGCCTCTGAGCTTCGGTATACCCCCCTGTCCCGATCGGGGGGGGGGGCGCTCGGAGGGAGGAGGGCAGGGGAAGACTGACGGGTCTGGCGCGTGGTCGCCCACACCTCCTGTCCCCTGGCAGAAACACGGAAGCGCCGCACCACCGTCCCACACCCCACCCAGCAGAACGGCGGGCTCCAGCGCGCTGGGACGGACTTCCAGGCGCGGGGACGGGGGGCCAGAGGCGGAGAGTGCGCGCGAGGGGGCCCTCCCCCGCCCCGCGCGAGGGCCCGGTGGGGAGGGGCTTCGGGGTTGGGCCGGGATGAGGAAGCGGGGGCCGCGGGGCCGGTCCTTCGCCCGGAGGTCCCGAAGACGTGAGGCCCCCCTGTCTGGGGAGGACCGCTCTGCCCCGATTCCCGTCGGTGCACGAGTGTGGCAGCAACACCCGCGGGGCCCCAGAGCCGGCCAGCCCGTCGCTGCGTCGGGCGCCCGGTGGGGCGTTCGTGTGCGGGTGGGTGCGCTCCCTGCCTTCCCCGGTTTCCTCTGGCGTGTCCTCCCCGCCCCGGGTACTAATGTTCCCTCCACGTCGGCACCCCTTTCCCCGAGGCGCTATATGGATCTTCTGTGACTTCGAATGTGAATCCTTTTGAAAAATCGCATTCCTTATTGTGTATCTGCTAGGAAATGAGAAGGATTCCAACTATCAATGGAATGCGGACTTCAGATGGAGCTAACTTGCTGAACTCGCTTCGGGTTTCTGCCGGTCTCCCGTGCACACGGGCCAACGCTCTATTCTGAGAACCGTAGGAGTTGACTCAAAAGAAAGAGGTGATTTTCCATTCCAGCATACTCTTGGTTTTTGACCTCGTTTGAGGAGATTTTCAGAGCGTCTCTTGCAGTATCCAAGAGAAGGATTTCCTATCAACAGCCGGGTCTGGCTCGTGACTTTCCAAAGAATGTTTCTACTTCTTAATCCTTCAGAATATTTTCTTAAGATTTAGATTTTGAAAAGTGTTTCTAGATGTCTTCTCACCTGGATTCTTCAATTATGTTCCCGTGAACGAATAGCCAACTGTTTAGATTCTCTTCCTCTGCCTATATGGATAGGATCCAATTTTTCCTTTCCTAGGGTAACGTGTCATCTACATGGACAACTTTAGAATGTGTCCTGAATTGAGAGCCGGTCGGTCAGAAGTTGTGGAGGCAGGCGTGTGAGGGGCGGCAGCCTCGGGGACTGAGCCTCCACATCTTCAATCGGACCCTCTCTCCGGGGGCCACGGGGCAGGGTCCGGGTCGGCCGGGGGCGGCAGCCGGAGCGGGGGCTGAGAAGGAGGAGGGGGCCCACCCGTCTTCCAGCCCAGGGGGGCAGGACAGCAAAAGAGGCAGACAAAGAAAAACAAAAAAGCCCAAGCCAACGGCCAACGGCTAACTGCCAACTGCCAACTGCCAACTGCCAAGGGCCGCGCTTGGTCTGGTATTGTTCCCCGCTGCCGCCTTCCAGCCCAGGGGGGCGGGACAGCAAAAGACGCAGAGAAAGAAAAACAAAAAAGACCACAGCCAATGGCCAACTGCCAAATGCCAACTGCCAACTGCCAACTGCCAACGGCCGCGCTCGGGCCGGTATTGTTCCCTGCTGCCGCCTTCCAGCCCAGGGGGGCGGGACAGCAAAAGAGGCAGAGCAAGAAAACCAAAAAAGCGCACGGCCAACGGCCAACGACTAACTGCCAACTGCCAACTGCCAAGGGCCGCGCTCGGCCCGGTATTGTTCCCTGCTGCCGCCTTCTAGCCCAGGGGGGCGGGACAGCAAAAGAGGCAGAGCAAGAAAAACAAAAAAGCCCACGGCCAACGGCCAACTGCCAACTGCCAACTGCCAACTGCCAACGGCTAATCTCGGCCCAGTATTGTTCCCCGCTGCCACCTTCCAGCCCAGGGCGGCGGGACAGCAAAAGAGGCAGAGCAAGAAAACAAAAAAGCCCACGGCCAACGGGCCCACTGCCAACTGCCAACTGCCAACTGCCAAAAGCCGTGCTCGGCCCGGTATTGTTCCCCGCCGGCGCCTTCCAGCCCAGGGGGGCGGGACAGCAAAAGAGGCAGAGCAAGAAAACCAAAAAAGCCCACGGCCAACGGCCAACGACTAACTGCCAACTGCCAACTGCCAACGGCCGCGCTCGGCCCGGTATTGTTCCCCGCTGCCACCTTCCAGCCCAGGGGGGCGGGACAGCAAAAGAGGCAGAGCAAGAAAAACAAAAAAGCCCACGGCCAACGGCCAACTGCCAAATGCCAACTGCCAACTGCCAACTGCCAACGGCCGCACTCGGCCCGGTATTGTTGCCTGCTGCCGCCTTCCAACCATGGGGGGCGGGACAGCAAAAGAGGCAGAGCAAGAAAAACAAAAAAGCCCACGGCCAACGGCCAACTGCCAAATGCCAACTGCCAACTGCCAACTGCCAACTGCCAACGGCCGCGCTCAGGCCGGTATTGTTCCCTGCTGCCGCCTTCCAGCCCAGGGGGGCGGGACAGCAAAAGAGGCAGAGGAAGAAAAACAAAAAAGCCCACGGCCAACTGCCGCACCCCGCATTGTCTCCTGGCAGAGGTCTCCCATCCAGGTCCCCACCGGGCCCGATCCCGCTTAGCTTCGCAGATCAGACGAGATCTGGCGCCTTGAGGGTAGTGCGGCCTCAGACACTGGGGGGCGCTCCGGGAAGCCCCAAGAGGCCGAGCCGATAAGGGCCCCTCCCCGCCCAGGGCGGTCCCTCCCGCGGCCTCTGGCTTCCTAGACCCCCCTGTACCGATACGGGCGGGGGGCGCGGGGGGGAGGCCAGGGGGAGACTGGCTGGTCTGGCGCGCGGTCGGCCACACCTCCTCTCCCATGGCGGAAACACGGAAGCGCCGACCCACAGTCCCACACCCCAGCGAGCAGACCCGCGGGCTGGCGCGCCCTGGGACGGACTTCCAGGGGCGGGGACGGGGCGCCAGAGGCGGAGAGTGCTCGCAAGGGGACCCTCCACCGCCCCGCGGGAGGGCACGGTGGGGAGGGCCTTGGGGTGGGGCCGGGACGTGGAAGCGGGGACGCGGGGCCGGTCCTTCGCTCGGAGGTCGCGAAGACGTGCGGCCCCCCTGTCTTGGGAGGACCGCTCTGCCCCGATTCCCGTCGGGGCACGAGTGTGGCAGTGGCACCCGCGGGGCCCCAGAACCGGCCGGCCTGTCGCTGGGCCGGCAGCCGGTGGGGCGTGCGGGTGCGGATGCGTGCACTCCCTGCCTGCCCCAGTTTCCTCTGCCGTGTCCTCCCCGCCCCGGGTACTCAGTTTTCCCTCCACGTCGGCACCTCGTTCCCGGAGGCGCTATGTAGATCTTCTGTGACTTCGAATGTGAATCCTTTTGAAAAATCGCATTCCTTATTGTGTATCTGGTAGGAAATGAGAAGGAATCAAACTATCGATGGAATGCGGACTTCAGATGGAGCTATGTTGCTGAACTCGCTTCGGGTTTCTGCCGGTCTCCGTGCACACGGGCCAACAGTCTATTCTGAGAACCGTAGCAGGTGACGCAAACGAAAGAGGTGATTTTCCTTTCCAACATACTCTTGGTTTTTGACCTCGTTTGAGGAGATTTTCAGAGCGTCTCTTGTAGTATCGAAGAGAAGGATTTCCTATCAACACCCTCGTCTTGCTGGTGACATTCCAAGGAATGTTTCTACTTCTTAATCCTAGAGAATATTTTCTAAAGATTCAGACTTTTGAAAAGTGTCTCTAGATGTCTTCTCATCTGGATTCTTCCATTATGTTCCCGTGAACGAATAGCCAACCGTTTAGATTCTCTTCTTCTGCATATATGGATAGGCTCCAATTTTTCCTTTCCTAGGGTAACGTGGTCATGTACTTGGACAACTTTAGAATGTGTCCTGAATTCAGAGCCGGTCGGTCAGCAGTTGCGGAAGCAGGCGTGTGAGGGGCGACAGCCTCGGGGACTGAGCCTCCACATGTCCAATAGGACCCTCTCTCCGGGGGCCCCGGGGCAGGGTTCGGGCCGGCCGGGGACGGGAGCCGGGGCGGGGACGGAGAGGGCAGACGGGGCCGCCCCTTCACGGCCGAGGCAGGCGGAGGAGCCCCTCCCGCCTTCCAGCCCAGGGGGGCAGGACAGCAAAAGAGGCAGAGAAAGAAAAACAAAAAAGCCAACTGCCAACTGCCACGCCCAGCATTGTTCTCCGCCAGCGGTCTCCCATCCAGGTCCCGACCGCGCGCGACCCTGCTTAGCTTCCCCGAGCAGAGGAGATCCGGCGCCTTCAGGGCGGTGCGGCCTCAGACACTGGGGGGTGCTCTGGGAAGCCCGAAGAGGCGGAGACAATAAGGGCCCCTCCTCGCCCAGGGCGGTCCCTCCCGCCGCCTCTGAGCTTCGGTATACCCCCCTGTCCCGATCGGGGGGGGGGGCGCTCGGAGGGAGGAGGGCAGGGGAAGACTGACGGGTCTGGCGCGTGGTCGCCCACACCTCCTGTCCCCTGGCAGAAACACGGAAGCGCCGCACCACCGTCCCACACCCCACCCAGCAGAACGGCGGGCTCCAGCGCGCTGGGACGGACTTCCAGGCGCGGGGACGGGGGGCCAGAGGCGGAGAGTGCGCGCGAGGGGGCCCTCCCCCGCCCCGCGCGAGGGCCCGGTGGGGAGGGGCTTCGGGGTTGGGCCGGGATGAGGAAGCGGGGCCGCGGGGCCGGTCCTTCGCCCGGAGGTCCCGAAGACGTGAGGCCCCCCTGTCTGGGGAGGACCGCTCTGCCCCGATTCCCGTCGGTGCACGAGTGTGGCAGCAACACCCGCGGGGCCCCAGAGCCGGCCAGCCCGTCGCTGCGTCGGGCGCCCGGTGGGGCGTTCGTGTGCGGGTGGGTGCGCTCCCTGCCTTCCCCGGTTTCCTCTGGCGTGTCCTCCCCGCCCCGGGTACTAATGTTCCCTCCACGTCGGCACCCCTTTCCCCGAGGCGCTATATGGATCTTCTGTGACTTCGAATGTGAATCCTTTTGAAAAATCGCATTCCTTATTGTGTATCTGCTAGGAAATGAGAAGGATTCCAACTATCAATGGAATGCGGACTTCAGATGGAGCTAACTTGCTGAACTCGCTTCGGGTTTCTGCCGGTCTCCCGTGCACACGGGCCAACGCTCTATTCTGAGAACCGTAGGAGTTGACTCAAAAGAAAGAGGTGATTTTCCATTCCAGCATACTCTTGGTTTTTGACCTCGTTTGAGGAGATTTTCAGAGCGTCTCTTGCAGTATCCAAGAGAAGGATTTCCTATCAACAGCCGGGTCTGGCTCGTGACTTTCCAAAGAATGTTTCTACTTCTTAATCCTTCAGAATATTTTCTTAAGATTTAGATTTTGAAAAGTGTTTCTAGATGTCTTCTCACCTGGATTCTTCAATTATGTTCCCGTGAACGAATAGCCAACTGTTTAGATTCTCTTCCTCTGCCTATATGGATAGGATCCAATTTTTCCTTTCCTAGGGTAACGTGTCATCTACATGGACAACTTTAGAATGTGTCCTGAATTGAGAGCCGGTCGGTCAGAAGTTGTGGAGGCAGGCGTGTGAGGGGCGGCAGCCTCGGGGACTGAGCCTCCACATCTTCAATCGGACCCTCTCTCCGGGGGCCACGGGGCAGGGTCCGGGTCGGCCGGGGGCGGCAGCCGGAGCGGGGGCTGAGAAGGAGGAGGGGGCCCACCCGTCTTCCAGCCCAGGGGGGCAGGACAGCAAAAGAGGCAGACAAAGAAAAACAAAAAAGCCCAAGCCAACGGCCAACGGCTAACTGCCAACTGCCAACTGCCAACTGCCAAGGGCCGCGCTTGGTCTGGTATTGTTCCCCGCTGCCGCCTTCCAGCCCAGGGGGGCGGGACAGCAAAAGACGCAGAGAAAGAAAAACAAAAAAGACCACAGCCAATGGCCAACTGCCAAATGCCAACTGCCAACTGCCAACTGCCAACGGCCGCGCTCGGGCCGGTATTGTTCCCTGCTGCCGCCTTCCAGCCCAGGGGGGCGGGACAGCAAAAGAGGCAGAGCAAGAAAACCAAAAAAGCGCACGGCCAACGGCCAACGACTAACTGCCAACTGCCAACTGCCAACGGCCGCGCTCGGCCCGGTATTGTTCCCTGCTGCCGCCTTCTAGCCCAGGGGGGCGGGACAGCAAAAGAGGCAGAGCAAGAAAAACAAAAAAGCCCACGGCCAACGGCCAACTGCCAACTGCCAACTGCCAACTGCCAACGGCTAATCTCGGCCCAGTATTGTTCCCCGCTGCCACCTTCCAGCCCAGGGCGGCGGGACAGCAAAAGAGGCAGAGCAAGAAAACAAAAAAGCCCACGGCCAACGGCCCACTGCCAACTGCCAACTGCCAACTGCCAAAAGCCGTGCTCGGCCCGGTATTGTTCCCCGCCGGCGCCTTCCAGCCCAGGGGGGCGGGACAGCAAAAGAGGCAGAGCAAGAAAACCAAAAAAGCCCACGGCCAACGGCCAACGACTAACTGCCAACTGCCAACTGCCAACGGCCGCGCTCGGCCCGGTATTGTTCCCCGCTGCCACCTTCCAGCCCAGGGGGGCGGGACAGCAAAAGAGGCAGAGCAAGAAAAACAAAAAAGCCCACGGCCAACGGCCAACTGCCAAATGCCAACTGCCAACTGCCAACTGCCAACGGCCGCACTCGGCCCGGTATTGTTGCCTGCTGCCGCCTTCCAACCATGGGGGGCGGGACAGCAAAAGAGGCAGAGCAAGAAAAACAAAAAAGCCCACGGCCAACGGCCAACTGCCAAATGCCAACTGCCAACTGCCAACTGCCAACTGCCAACGGCCGCGCTCAGGCCGGTATTGTTCCCTGCTGCCGCCTTCCAGCCCAGGGGGGCGGGACAGCAAAAGAGGCAGAGGAAGAAAAACAAAAAAGCCCACGGCCAACTGCCGCACCCCGCATTGTCTCCTGGCAGAGGTCTCCCATCCAGGTCCCCACCGGGCCCGATCCCGCTTAGCTTCGCAGATCAGACGAGATCTGGCGCCTTGAGGGTAGTGCGGCCTCAGACACTGGGGGACGCTCCGGGAAGCCCCAAGAGGCCGAGCCGATAAGGGCCCCTCCCCGCCCAGGGCGGTCCCTCCCGCGGCCTCTGGCTTCCTAGACCCCCCTGTACCGATACGGGCGGGGGGCGCGGGGGGGAGGCCAGGGGGAGACTGGCTGGTCTGGCGCGCGGTCGGCCACACCTCCTCTCCCATGGCGGAAACACGGAAGCGCCGACCCACAGTCCCACACCCCAGCGAGCAGACCCGCGGGCTGGCGCGCCCTGGGACGGACTTCCAGGGGCGGGGACGGGGCGCCAGAGGCGGAGAGTGCTCGCAAGGGGACCCTCCACCGCCCCGCGGGAGGGCACGGTGGGGAGGGCCTTGGGGTGGGGCCGGGACGTGGAAGCGGGGACGCGGGGCCGGTCCTTCGCTCGGAGGTCGCGAAGACGTGCGGCCCCCCTGTCTTGGGAGGACCGCTCTGCCCCGATTCCCGTCGGGGCACGAGTGTGGCAGTGGCACCCGCGGGGCCCCAGAACCGGCCGGCCTGTCGCTGGGCCGGCAGCCGGTGGGGCGTGCGGGTGCGGATGCGTGCACTCCCTGCCTGCCCCAGTTTCCTCTGCCGTGTCCTCCCCGCCCCGGGTACTCAGTTTTCCCTCCACGTCGGCACCTCGTTCCCGGAGGCGCTATGTAGATCTTCTGTGACTTCGAATGTGAATCCTTTTGAAAAATCGCATTCCTTATTGTGTATCTGGTAGGAAATGAGAAGGAATCAAACTATCGATGGAATGCGGACTTCAGATGGAGCTATGTTGCTGAACTCGCTTCGGGTTTCTGCCGGTCTCCGTGCACACGGGCCAACAGTCTATTCTGAGAACCGTAGCAGGTGACGCAAACGAAAGAGGTGATTTTCCTTTCCAACATACTCTTGGTTTTTGACCTCGTTTGAGGAGATTTTCAGAGCGTCTCTTGTAGTATCGAAGAGAAGGATTTCCTATCAACACCCTCGTCTTGCTGGTGACATTCCAAGGAATGTTTCTACTTCTTAATCCTAGAGAATATTTTCTAAAGATTCAGACTTTTGAAAAGTGTCTCTAGATGTCTTCTCATCTGGATTCTTCCATTATGTTCCCGTGAACGAATAGCCAACCGTTTAGATTCTCTTCTTCTGCATATATGGATAGGCTCCAATTTTTCCTTTCCTAGGGTAACGTGGTCATGTACTTGGACAACTTTAGAATGTGTCCTGAATTCAGAGCCGGTCGGTCAGCAGTTGCGGAAGCAGGCGTGTGAGGGGCGACAGCCTCGGGGACTGAGCCTCCACATGTCCAATAGGACCCTCTCTCCGGGGGCCCCGGGGCAGGGTTCGGGCCGGCCGGGGACGGGAGCCGGGGCGGGGACGGAGAGGGCAGACGGGGCCGCCCCTTCACGGCCGAGGCAGGCGGAGGAGCCCCTCCCGCCTTCCAGCCCAGGGGGGCAGGACAGCAAAAGAGGCAGAGAAAGAAAAACAAAAAAGCCAACTGCCAACTGCCACGCCCAGCATTGTTCTCCGCCAGCGGTCTCCCATCCAGGTCCCGACCGCGCGCGACCCTGCTTAGCTTCCCCGAGCAGAGGAGATCCGGCGCCTTCAGGGCGGTGCGGCCTCAGACACTGGGGGGTGCTCTGGGAAGCCCGAAGAGGCGGAGACAATAAGGGCCCCTCCTCGCCCAGGGCGGTCCCTCCCGCCGCCTCTGAGCTTCGGTATACCCCCCTGTCCCGATCGGGGGGGGGGGCGCTCGGAGGGAGGAGGGCAGGGGAAGACTGACGGGTCTGGCGCGTGGTCGCCCACACCTCCTGTCCCCTGGCAGAAACACGGAAGCGCCGCACCACCGTCCCACACCCCACCCAGCAGAACGGCGGGCTCCAGCGCGCTGGGACGGACTTCCAGGCGCGGGGACGGGGGGCCAGAGGCGGAGAGTGCGCGCGAGGGGGCCCTCCCCCGCCCCGCGCGAGGGCCCGGTGGGGAGGGGCTTCGGGGTTGGGCCGGGATGAGGAAGCGGGGCCGCGGGGCCCGGTCCTTCGCCCGGAGGTCCCGAAGACGTGAGGCCCCCCTGTCTGGGGAGGACCGCTCTGCCCCGATTCCCGTCGGTGCACGAGTGTGGCAGCAACACCCGCGGGGCCCCAGAGCCGGCCAGCCCGTCGCTGCGTCGGGCGCCCGGTGGGGCGTTCGTGTGCGGGTGGGTGCGCTCCCTGCCTTCCCCGGTTTCCTCTGGCGTGTCCTCCCCGCCCCGGGTACTAATGTTCCCTCCACGTCGGCACCCCTTTCCCCGAGGCGCTATATGGATCTTCTGTGACTTCGAATGTGAATCCTTTTGAAAAATCGCATTCCTTATTGTGTATCTGCTAGGAAATGAGAAGGATTCCAACTATCAATGGAATGCGGACTTCAGATGGAGCTAACTTGCTGAACTCGCTTCGGGTTTCTGCCGGTCTCCCGTGCACACGGGCCAACGCTCTATTCTGAGAACCGTAGGAGTTGACTCAAAAGAAAGAGGTGATTTTCCATTCCAGCATACTCTTGGTTTTTGACCTCGTTTGAGGAGATTTTCAGAGCGTCTCTTGCAGTATCCAAGAGAAGGATTTCCTATCAACAGCCGGGTCTGGCTCGTGACTTTCCAAAGAATGTTTCTACTTCTTAATCCTTCAGAATATTTTCTTAAGATTTAGATTTTGAAAAGTGTTTCTAGATGTCTTCTCACCTGGATTCTTCAATTATGTTCCCGTGAACGAATAGCCAACTGTTTAGATTCTCTTCCTCTGCCTATATGGATAGGATCCAATTTTTCCTTTCCTAGGGTAACGTGTCATCTACATGGACAACTTTAGAATGTGTCCTGAATTGAGAGCCGGTCGGTCAGAAGTTGTGGAGGCAGGCGTGTGAGGGGCGGCAGCCTCGGGGACTGAGCCTCCACATCTTCAATCGGACCCTCTCTCCGGGGGCCACGGGGCAGGGTCCGGGTCGGCCGGGGGCGGCAGCCGGAGCGGGGGCTGAGAAGGAGGAGGGGGCCCACCCGTCTTCCAGCCCAGGGGGGCAGGACAGCAAAAGAGGCAGACAAAGAAAAACAAAAAAGCCCAAGCCAACGGCCAACGGCTAACTGCCAACTGCCAACTGCCAACTGCCAAGGGCCGCGCTTGGTCTGGTATTGTTCCCCGCTGCCGCCTTCCAGCCCAGGGGGGCGGGACAGCAAAAGACGCAGAGAAAGAAAAACAAAAAAGACCACAGCCAATGGCCAACTGCCAAATGCCAACTGCCAACTGCCAACTGCCAACGGCCGCGCTCGGGCCGGTATTGTTCCCTGCTGCCGCCTTCCAGCCCAGGGGGGCGGGACAGCAAAAGAGGCAGAGCAAGAAAACCAAAAAAGCGCACGGCCAACGGCCAACGACTAACTGCCAACTGCCAACTGCCAACGGCCGCGCTCGGCCCGGTATTGTTCCCTGCTGCCGCCTTCTAGCCCAGGGGGGCGGGACAGCAAAAGAGGCAGAGCAAGAAAAACAAAAAAAGCCCACGGCCAACGGCCAACTGCCAACTGCCAACTGCCAACTGCCAACGGCTAAGCTCGGCCCAGTATTATTCCCCGCTGCCGCCTTCCAGCCCAGGGCGGCGGGACAGCAAAAGAGGCAGAGCAAGAAAAACAAAAAAGCCCATGGCCAACGGCCCACTGCCAACTGCCAACTGCAAACTGCCATCGGCCGTGCTCAGCCCGGTATTGTTCCCCGCCGGCGCCTTCCAGCCCAGGGGGGCGGGACAGCAAAAGAGGCAGAGCAAGAAAACCAAAAAAGCGCACGGCCAACGGCCAACGACTAACTGCCAACTGCCAACTGCCAAGGGCCGCGCTCGGCCCAGTATTGTTCCCCGCTGCCACCTTCCAGCCCAGGGGGGCGGGACAGCAAAAGAGGCAGAGCAAGAAAAACAAAAAAGCCCACGGCCAACGGCCAACTGCCAACTGCCAACTGCCAACTGCCAACGGCTAATCTCGGCCCAGTATTGTTCCCCGCTGCCACCTTCCAGCCCAGGGCGGCGGGACAGCAAAAGAGGCAGAGCAAGAAAACAAAAAAGCCCACGGCCAACGGCCCACTGCCAACTGCCAACTGCCAACTGCCAAAAGCCGTGCTCGGCCCGGTATTGTTCCCCGCCGGCGCCTTCCAGCCCAGGGGGGCGGGACAGCAAAAGAGGCAGAGCAAGAAAACCAAAAAAGCCCACGGCCAACGGCCAACGACTAACTGCCAACTGCCAACTGCCAACGGCCGCGCTCGGCCCGGTATTGTTCCCCGCTGCCACCTTCCAGCCCAGGGGGGCGGGACAGCAAAAGAGGCAGAGCAAGAAAAACAAAAAAGCCCACGGCCAACGGCCAACTGCCAAATGCCAACTGCCAACTGCCAACTGCCAACGGCCGCACTCGGCCCGGTATTGTTGCCTGCTGCCGCCTTCCAACCATGGGGGGCGGGACAGCAAAAGAGGCAGAGCAAGAAAAACAAAAAAGCCCACGGCCAATGGCCAACTGCCAAATGCCAACTGCCAACTGCCAACTGCCAACTGCCAACGGCCGCGCTCAGGCCGGTATTGTTCCCTGCTGCCGCCTTCCAGCCCAGGGGGGCGGGACAGCAAAAGAGGCAGAGGAAGAAAAACAAAAAAGCCCACGGCCAACTGCCGCACCCCGCATTGTCTCCTGGCAGAGGTCTCCCATCCAGGTCCCCACCGGGCCCGATCCCGCTTAGCTTCGCAGATCAGACGAGATCTGGCGCCTTGAGGGTAGTGCGGCCTCAGACACTGGGGGACGCTCCGGGAAGCCCCAAGAGGCCGAGCCGATAAGGGCCCCTCCCCGCCCAGGGCGGTCCCTCCCGCGGCCTCTGGCTTCCTAGACCCCCCTGTACCGATACGGGCGGGGGGCGCGGGGGGGAGGCCAGGGGGAGACTGGCTGGTCTGGCGCGCGGTCGGCCACACCTCCTCTCCCATGGCGGAAACACGGAAGCGCCGACCCACAGTCCCACACCCCAGCGAGCAGACCCGCGGGCTGGCGCGCCCTGGGACGGACTTCCAGGGGCGGGGACGGGGCGCCAGAGGCGGAGAGTGCTCGCAAGGGGACCCTCCACCGCCCCGCGGGAGGGCACGGTGGGGAGGGCCTTGGGGTGGGGCCGGGACGTGGAAGCGGGGACGCGGGGCCGGTCCTTCGCTCGGAGGTCGCGAAGACGTGCGGCCCCCCTGTCTTGGGAGGACCGCTCTGCCCCGATTCCCGTCGGGGCACGAGTGTGGCAGTGGCACCCGCGGGGCCCCAGAACCGGCCGGCCTGTCGCTGGGCCGGCAGCCGGTGGGGCGTGCGGGTGCGGATGCGTGCACTCCCTGCCTGCCCCAGTTTCCTCTGCCGTGTCCTCCCCGCCCCGGGTACTCAGTTTTCCCTCCACGTCGGCACCTCGTTCCCGGAGGCGCTATGTAGATCTTCTGTGACTTCGAATGTGAATCCTTTTGAAAAATCGCATTCCTTATTGTGTATCTGGTAGGAAATGAGAAGGAATCAAACTATCGATGGAATGCGGACTTCAGATGGAGCTATGTTGCTGAACTCGCTTCGGGTTTCTGCCGGTCTCCGTGCACACGGGCCAACAGTCTATTCTGAGAACCGTAGCAGGTGACGCAAACGAAAGAGGTGATTTTCCTTTCCAACATACTCTTGGTTTTTGACCTCGTTTGAGGAGATTTTCAGAGCGTCTCTTGTAGTATCGAAGAGAAGGATTTCCTATCAACACCCTCGTCTTGCTGGTGACATTCCAAGGAATGTTTCTACTTCTTAATCCTAGAGAATATTTTCTAAAGATTCAGACTTTTGAAAAGTGTCTCTAGATGTCTTCTCATCTGGATTCTTCCATTATGTTCCCGTGAACGAATAGCCAACCGTTTAGATTCTCTTCTTCTGCATATATGGATAGGCTCCAATTTTTCCTTTCCTAGGGTAACGTGGTCATGTACTTGGACAACTTTAGAATGTGTCCTGAATTCAGAGCCGGTCGGTCAGCAGTTGCGGAAGCAGGCGTGTGAGGGGCGACAGCCTCGGGGACTGAGCCTCCACATGTCCAATAGGACCCTCTCTCCGGGGGCCCCGGGGCAGGGTTCGGGCCGGCCGGGGACGGGAGCCGGGGCGGGGACGGAGAGGGCAGACGGGGCCGCCCCTTCACGGCCGAGGCAGGCGGAGGAGCCCCTCCCGCCTTCCAGCCCAGGGGGGCAGGACAGCAAAAGAGGCAGAGAAAGAAAAACAAAAAAGCCAACTGCCAACTGCCAACTGCCACGCCCAGCATTGTTCTCCGCCAGCGGTCTCCCATCCAGGTCCCGACCGCGCGCGACCCTGCTTAGCTTCCCCGAGCAGAGGAGATCCGGCGCCTTCAGGGCGGTGCGGCCTCAGACACTGGGGGGTGCTCTGGGAAGCCCGAAGAGGCGGAGACAATAAGGGCCCCTCCTCGCCCAGGGCGGTCCCTCCCGCCGCCTCTGAGCTTCGGTATACCCCCCTGTCCCGATCGGGGGGGGGGGGCTCGGAGGGAGGAGGGCAGGGGAAGACTGACGGGTCTGGCGCGTGGTCGCCCACACCTCCTGTCCCCTGGCAGAAACACGGAAGCGCCGCACCACCGTCCCACACCCCACCCAGCAGAACGGCGGGCTCCAGCGCGCTGGGACGGACTTCCAGGCGCGGGGACGGGGGGCCAGAGGCGGAGAGTGCGCGCGAGGGGGCCCTCCCCCGCCCCGCGCGAGGGCCCGGTGGGGAGGGGCTTCGGGGTTGGGCCGGGATGAGGAAGCGGGGCCGCGGGGCCGGTCCTTCGCCCGGAGGTCCCGAAGACGTGAGGCCCCCCTGTCTGGGGAGGACCGCTCTGCCCCGATTCCCGTCGGTGCACGAGTGTGGCAGCAACACCCGCGGGGCCCCAGAGCCGGCCAGCCCGTCGCTGCGTCGGGCGCCCGGTGGGGCGTTCGTGTGCGGGTGGGTGCGCTCCCTGCCTTCCCCGGTTTCCTCTGGCGTGTCCTCCCCGCCCCGGGTACTAATGTTCCCTCCACGTCGGCACCCCTTTCCCCGAGGCGCTATATGGATCTTCTGTGACTTCGAATGTGAATCCTTTTGAAAAATCGCATTCCTTATTGTGTATCTGCTAGGAAATGAGAAGGATTCCAACTATCAATGGAATGCGGACTTCAGATGGAGCTAACTTGCTGAACTCGCTTCGGGTTTCTGCCGGTCTCCCGTGCACACGGGCCAACGCTCTATTCTGAGAACCGTAGGAGTTGACTCAAAAGAAAGAGGTGATTTTCCATTCCAGCATACTCTTGGTTTTTGACCTCGTTTGAGGAGATTTTCAGAGCGTCTCTTGCAGTATCCAAGAGAAGGATTTCCTATCAACAGCCGGGTCTGGCTCGTGACTTTCCAAAGAATGTTTCTACTTCTTAATCCTTCAGAATATTTTCTTAAGATTTAGATTTTGAAAAGTGTTTCTAGATGTCTTCTCACCTGGATTCTTCAATTATGTTCCCGTGAACGAATAGCCAACTGTTTAGATTCTCTTCCTCTGCCTATATGGATAGGATCCAATTTTTCCTTTCCTAGGGTAACGTGTCATCTACATGGACAACTTTAGAATGTGTCCTGAATTGAGAGCCGGTCGGTCAGAAGTTGTGGAGGCAGGCGTGTGAGGGGCGGCAGCCTCGGGGACTGAGCCTCCACATCTTCAATCGGACCCTCTCTCCGGGGGCCACGGGGCAGGGTCCGGGTCGGCCGGGGGCGGCAGCCGGAGCGGGGGCTGAGAAGGAGGAGGGGGCCCACCCGTCTTCCAGCCCAGGGGGGCAGGACAGCAAAAGAGGCAGACAAAGAAAAACAAAAAAGCCCAAGCCAACGGCCAACGGCTAACTGCCAACTGCCAACTGCCAACTGCCAAGGGCCGCGCTTGGTCTGGTATTGTTCCCCGCTGCCGCCTTCCAGCCCAGGGGGGCGGGACAGCAAAAGACGCAGAGAAAGAAAAACAAAAAAGACCACAGCCAATGGCCAACTGCCAAATGCCAACTGCCAACTGCCAACTGCCAACGGCCGCGCTCGGGCCGGTATTGTTCCCTGCTGCCGCCTTCCAACCCAGGGGGGTGGGACAGCAAAAGAGGCAGAGAAAGAAAAACAAAAAAGCCAACGGCCAACGGCCAACTGCCAAATGCCAACTGCCAACTGCCAACGGCCGCGCTCGGCCCGGTATTGTTCCCTGCTGCCGCCTTCTAGCCCAGGGGGGCGGGACAGCAAAAGAGGCAGAGCAAGAAAAACAAAAAAAGCCCACGGCCAACGGCCAACTGCCAACTGCCAACTGCCAACTGCCAACGGCTAAGCTCGGCCCAGTATTATTCCCCGCTGCCGCCTTCCAGCCCAGGGCGGCGGGACAGCAAAAGAGGCAGAGCAAGAAAAACAAAAAAGCCCATGGCCAACGGCCCACTGCCAACTGCCAACTGCAAACTGCCATCGGCCGTGCTCAGCCCGGTATTGTTCCCCGCCGGCGCCTTCCAGCCCAGGGGGGCGGGACAGCAAAAGAGGCAGAGCAAGAAAACCAAAAAAGCGCACGGCCAACGGCCAACGACTAACTGCCAACTGCCAACTGCCAAGGGCCGCGCTCGGCCCAGTATTGTTCCCCGCTGCCACCTTCCAGCCCAGGGGGGCGGGACAGCAAAAGAGGCAGAGCAAGAAAAACAAAAAAGCCCACGGCCAACGGCCAACTGCCAACTGCCAACTGCCAACTGCCAACGGCTAATCTCGGCCCAGTATTGTTCCCCGCTGCCACCTTCCAGCCCAGGGCGGCGGGACAGCAAAAGAGGCAGAGCAAGAAAACAAAAAAGCCCACGGCCAACGGCCCACTGCCAACTGCCAACTGCCAACTGCCAAAAGCCGTGCTCGGCCCGGTATTGTTCCCCGCCGGCGCCTTCCAGCCCAGGGGGGCGGGACAGCAAAAGAGGCAGAGCAAGAAAACCAAAAAAGCCCACGGCCAACGGCCAACGACTAACTGCCAACTGCCAACTGCCAACGGCCGCGCTCGGCCCGGTATTGTTCCCCGCTGCCACCTTCCAGCCCAGGGGGGCGGGACAGCAAAAGAGGCAGAGCAAGAAAAACAAAAAAGCCCACGGCCAACGGCCAACTGCCAAATGCCAACTGCCAACTGCCAACTGCCAACGGCCGCACTCGGCCCGGTATTGTTGCCTGCTGCCGCCTTCCAACCATGGGGGGCGGGACAGCAAAAGAGGCAGAGCAAGAAAAACAAAAAAGCCCACGGCCAACGGCCAACTGCCAAATGCCAACTGCCAACTGCCAACTGCCAACTGCCAACGGCCGCGCTCAGGCCGGTATTGTTCCCTGCTGCCGCCTTCCAGCCCAGGGGGGCGGGACAGCAAAAGAGGCAGAGGAAGAAAAACAAAAAAGCCCACGGCCAACTGCCGCACCCCGCATTGTCTCCTGGCAGAGGTCTCCCATCCAGGTCCCGACCGGGCCCGATCCCGCTTAGCTTCGCAGATCAGACGAGATCTGGCGCCTTGAGGGTAGTGCGGCCTCAGACACTGGGGGGCGCTCCGGGAAGCCCCAAGAGGCCGAGCCGATAAGGGCCCCTCCCCGCCCAGGGCGGTCCCTCCCGCGGCCTCTGGCTTCCTAGACCCCCCTGTACCGATACGGGCGGGGGGCGCGGGGGGGAGGCCAGGGGGAGACTGGCTGGTCTGGCGCGCGGTCGGCCACACCTCCTCTCCCATGGCGGAAACACGGAAGCGCCGACCCACAGTCCCACACCCCAGCGAGCAGACCCGCGGGCTGGCGCGCCCTGGGACGGACTTCCAGGGGCGGGGACGGGGCGCCAGAGGCGGAGAGTGCTCGCAAGGGGACCCTCCACCGCCCCGCGGGAGGGCACGGTGGGGAGGGCCTTGGGGTGGGGCCGGGACGTGGAAGCGGGGACGCGGGGCCGGTCCTTCGCTCGGAGGTCGCGAAGACGTGCGGCCCCCCTGTCTTGGGAGGACCGCTCTGCCCCGATTCCCGTCGGGGCACGAGTGTGGCAGTGGCACCCGCGGGGCCCCAGAACCGGCCGGCCTGTCGCTGGGCCGGCAGCCGGTGGGGCGTGCGGGTGCGGATGCGTGCACTCCCTGCCTGCCCCAGTTTCCTCTGCCGTGTCCTCCCCGCCCCGGGTACTCAGTTTTCCCTCCACGTCGGCACCTCGTTCCCGGAGGCGCTATGTAGATCTTCTGTGACTTCGAATGTGAATCCTTTTGAAAAATCGCATTCCTTATTGTGTATCTGGTAGGAAATGAGAAGGAATCAAACTATCGATGGAATGCGGACTTCAGATGGAGCTATGTTGCTGAACTCGCTTCGGGTTTCTGCCGGTCTCCGTGCACACGGGCCAACAGTCTATTCTGAGAACCGTAGCAGGTGACGCAAACGAAAGAGGTGATTTTCCTTTCCAACATACTCTTGGTTTTTGACCTCGTTTGAGGAGATTTTCAGAGCGTCTCTTGTAGTATCGAAGAGAAGGATTTCCTATCAACACCCTCGTCTTGCTGGTGACATTCCAAGGAATGTTTCTACTTCTTAATCCTAGAGAATATTTTCTAAAGATTCAGACTTTTGAAAAGTGTCTCTAGATGTCTTCTCATCTGGATTCTTCCATTATGTTCCCGTGAACGAATAGCCAACCGTTTAGATTCTCTTCTTCTGCATATATGGATAGGCTCCAATTTTTCCTTTCCTAGGGTAACGTGGTCATGTACTTGGACAACTTTAGAATGTGTCCTGAATTCAGAGCCGGTCGGTCAGCAGTTGCGGAAGCAGGCGTGTGAGGGGCGACAGCCTCGGGGACTGAGCCTCCACATGTCCAATAGGACCCTCTCTCCGGGGGCCCCGGGGCAGGGTTCGGGCCGGCCGGGGACGGGAGCCGGGGCGGGGACGGAGAGGGCAGACGGGGCCGCCCCTTCACGGCCGAGGCAGGCGGAGGAGCCCCTCCCGCCTTCCAGCCCAGGGGGGCAGGACAGCAAAAGAGGCAGAGAAAGAAAAACAAAAAAGCCAACTGCCAACTGCCACGCCCAGCATTGTTCTCCGCCAGCGGTCTCCCATCCAGGTCCCGACCGCGCGCGACCCTGCTTAGCTTCCCCGACCAGAGGAGATCCGGCGCCTTCAGGGCGGTGCGGCCTCAGACACTGGGGGGTGCTCTGGGAAGCCCGAAGAGGCGGAGACAATAAGGGCCCCTCCTCGCCCAGGGCGGTCCCTCCCGCCGCCTCTGAGCTTCGGTATACCCCCCTGTCCCGATCGGGGGGGGGGGGCTCGGAGGGAGGAGGGCAGGGGAAGACTGACGGGTCTGGCGCGTGGTCGCCCACACCTCCTGTCCCCTGGCAGAAACACGGAAGCGCCGCACCACCGTCCCACACCCCACCCAGCAGAACGGCGGGCTCCAGCGCGCTGGGACGGACTTCCAGGCGCGGGGACGGGGGGCCAGAGGCGGAGAGTGCGCGCGAGGGGGCCCTCCCCCGCCCCGCGCGAGGGCCCGGTGGGGGAGGGGCTTCGGGGTTGGGCCGGGATGAGGAAGCGGGGCCGCGGGGCCGGTCCTTCGCCCGGAGGTCCCGAAGACGTGAGGCCCCCCTGTCTGGGGAGGACCGCTCTGCCCCGATTCCCGTCGGTGCACGAGTGTGGCAGCAACACCCGCGGGGCCCCAGAGCCGGCCAGCCCGTCGCTGCGTCGGGCGCCCGGTGGGGCGTTCGTGTGCGGGGTGGGTGCGCTCCCTGCCTTCCCCGGTTTCCTCTGGCGTGTCCTCCCCGCCCCGGGTACTAATGTTCCCTCCACGTCGGCACCCCTTTCCCCGAGGCGCTATATGGATCTTCTGTGACTTCGAATGTGAATCCTTTTGAAAAATCGCATTCCTTATTGTGTATCTGCTAGGAAATGAGAAGGATTCCAACTATCAATGGAATGCGGACTTCAGATGGAGCTAACTTGCTGAACTCGCTTCGGGTTTCTGCCGGTCTCCCGTGCACACGGGCCAACGCTCTATTCTGAGAACCGTAGGAGTTGACTCAAAAGAAAGAGGTGATTTTCCATTCCAGCATACTCTTGGTTTTTGACCTCGTTTGAGGAGATTTTCAGAGCGTCTCTTGCAGTATCCAAGAGAAGGATTTCCTATCAACAGCCGGGTCTGGCTCGTGACTTTCCAAAGAATGTTTCTACTTCTTAATCCTTCAGAATATTTTCTTAAGATTTAGATTTTGAAAAGTGTTTCTAGATGTCTTCTCACCTGGATTCTTCAATTATGTTCCCGTGAACGAATAGCCAACTGTTTAGATTCTCTTCTCTGCCTATATGGATAGGATCCAATTTTTCCTTTCCTAGGGTAACGTGTCATCTACATGGACAACTTTAGAATGTGTCCTGAATTGAGAGCCGGTCGGTCAGAAGTTGTGGAGGCAGGCGTGTGAGGGGCGGCAGCCTCGGGGACTGAGCCTCCACATCTTCAATCGGACCCTCTCTCCGGGGGCCACGGGGCAGGGTCCGGGTCGGCCGGGGGCGGCAGCCGGAGCGGGGGCTGAGAAGGAGGAGGGGGCCCACCCGTCTTCCAGCCCAGGGGGGCAGGACAGCAAAAGAGGCAGACAAAGAAAAACAAAAAAGCCCAAGCCAACGGCCAACGGCTAACTGCCAACTGCCAACTGCCAACTGCCAAGGGCCGCGCTTGGTCTGGTATTGTTCCCCGCTGCCGCCTTCCAGCCCAGGGGGGCGGGACAGCAAAAGACGCAGAGAAAGAAAAACAAAAAAGACCACAGCCAATGGCCAACTGCCAAATGCCAACTGCCAACTGCCAACTGCCAACGGCCGCGCTCGGGCCGGTATTGTTCCCTGCTGCCGCCTTCCAACCCAGGGGGGTGGGACAGCAAAAGAGGCAGAGAAAGAAAAACAAAAAAGCCAACGGCCAACGGCCAACTGCCAAATGCCAACTGCCAACTGCCAACGGCCGCGCTCGGCCCGGTATTGTTCCCTGCTGCCGCCTTCTAGCCCAGGGGGGCGGGACAGCAAAAGAGGCAGAGCAAGAAAAACAAAAAAAGCCCACGGCCAACGGCCAACTGCCAACTGCCAACTGCCAACTGCCAACGGCTAAGCTCGGCCCAGTATTATTCCCCGCTGCCGCCTTCCAGCCCAGGGCGGCGGGACAGCAAAAGAGGCAGAGCAAGAAAAACAAAAAAGCCCATGGCCAACGGCCCACTGCCAACTGCCAACTGCAAACTGCCATCGGCCGTGCTCAGCCCGGTATTGTTCCCCGCCGGCGCCTTCCAGCCCAGGGGGGCGGGACAGCAAAAGAGGCAGAGCAAGAAAACCAAAAAAGCGCACGGCCAACGGCCAACGACTAACTGCCAACTGCCAACTGCCAACGGCCGCGCTCGGCCCGGTATTGTTCCCCGCTGCCGCCTTCTAGCCCAGGGGGGCGGGACAGCAAAAGAGGCAGAGCAAGAAAAACAAAAAAAGCCCACGGCCAACGGCCAACTGCCAACTGCCAACTGCCAACTGCCAACGGCTAAGCTCGGCCCAGTATTATTCCCCGCTGCCGCCTTCCAGCCCAGGGCGGCGGGACAGCAAAAGAGGCAGAGCAAGAAAAACAAAAAAGCCCACGGCCAACGGCCCACTGCCAACTGCCAACTGCAAACTGCCATCGGCCGTGCTCAGCCCGGTATTGTTCCCCGCCGGCGCCTTCCAGCCCAGGGGGGCGGGACAGCAAAAGAGGCAGAGCAAGAAAACCAAAAAAGCGCACGGCCAACGGCCAACGACTAACTGCCAACTGCCAACTGCCAAGGGCCGCGCTCGGCCCAGTATTGTTCCCCGCTGCCACCTTCCAGCCCAGGGGGGCGGGACAGCAAAAGAGGCAGAGCAAGAAAAACAAAAAAGCCCACGGCCAACGGCCAACTGCCAACTGCCAACTGCCAACTGCCAACGGCTAATCTCGGCCCAGTATTGTTCCCCGCTGCCACCTTCCAGCCCAGGGCGGCGGGACAGCAAAAGAGGCAGAGCAAGAAAACAAAAAAGCCCACGGCCAACGGCCCACTGCCAACTGCCAACTGCCAACTGCCAAAAGCCGTGCTCGGCCCGGTATTGTTCCCCGCCGGCGCCTTCCAGCCCAGGGGGGCGGGACAGCAAAAGAGGCAGAGCAAGAAAACCAAAAAAGCCCACGGCCAACGGCCAACGACTAACTGCCAACTGCCAACTGCCAACGGCCGCGCTCGGCCCCGGTATTGTTCCCCGCTGCCACCTTCCAGCCCAGGGGGGCGGGACAGCAAAAGAGGCAGAGCAAGAAAAACAAAAAAGCCCACGGCCAACGGCCAACTGCCAAATGCCAACTGCCAACTGCCAACTGCCAACGGCCGCACTCGGCCCGGTATTGTTGCCTGCTGCCGCCTTCCAACCATGGGGGGCGGGACAGCAAAAGAGGCAGAGCAAGAAAAACAAAAAAGCCCACGGCCAACGGCCAACTGCCAAATGCCAACTGCCAACTGCCAACTGCCAACTGCCAACGGCCGCGCTCAGGCCGGTATTGTTCCCTGCTGCCGCCTTCCAGCCCAGGGGGGCGGGACAGCAAAAGAGGCAGAGGAAGAAAAACAAAAAAGCCCACGGCCAACTGCCGCACCCCGCATTGTCTCCTGGCAGAGGTCTCCCATCCAGGTCCCCACCGGGCCCGATCCCGCTTAGCTTCGCAGATCAGACGAGATCTGGCGCCTTGAGGGTAGTGCGGCCTCAGACACTGGGGGGCGCTCCGGGAAGCCCCAAGAGGCCGAGCCGATAAGGGCCCCTCCCCGCCCAGGGCGGTCCCTCCCGCGGCCTCTGGCTTCCTAGACCCCCCTGTACCGATACGGGCGGGGGGCGCGGGGGGGAGGCCAGGGGGAGACTGGCTGGTCTGGCGCGCGGTCGGCCACACCTCCTCTCCCATGGCGGAAACACGGAAGCGCCGACCCACAGTCCCACACCCCAGCGAGCAGACCCGCGGGCTGGCGCGCCCTGGGACGGACTTCCAGGGGCGGGGACGGGGCGCCAGAGGCGGAGAGTGCTCGCAAGGGGACCCTCCACCGCCCCGCGGGAGGGCACGGTGGGGAGGGCCTTGGGGTGGGGCCGGGACGTGGAAGCGGGGACGCGGGGCCGGTCCTTCGCTCGGAGGTCGCGAAGACGTGCGGCCCCCCTGTCTTGGGAGGACCGCTCTGCCCCGATTCCCGTCGGGGCACGAGTGTGGCAGTGGCACCCGCGGGGCCCCAGAACCGGCCGGCCTGTCGCTGGGCCGGCAGCCGGTGGGGCGTGCGGGTGCGGATGCGTGCACTCCCTGCCTGCCCCAGTTTCCTCTGCCGTGTCCTCCCCGCCCCGGGTACTCAGTTTTCCCTCCACGTCGGCACCTCGTTCCCGGAGGCGCTATGTAGATCTTCTGTGACTTCGAATGTGAATCCTTTTGAAAAATCGCATTCCTTATTGTGTATCTGGTAGGAAATGAGAAGGAATCAAACTATCGATGGAATGCGGACTTCAGATGGAGCTATGTTGCTGAACTCGCTTCGGGTTTCTGCCGGTCTCCGTGCACACGGGCCAACAGTCTATTCTGAGAACCGTAGCAGGTGACGCAAACGAAAGAGGTGATTTTCCTTTCCAACATACTCTTGGTTTTTGACCTCGTTTGAGGAGATTTTCAGAGCGTCTCTTGTAGTATCGAAGAGAAGGATTTCCTATCAACACCCTCGTCTTGCTGGTGACATTCCAAGGAATGTTTCTACTTCTTAATCCTAGAGAATATTTTCTAAAGATTCAGACTTTTGAAAAGTGTCTCTAGATGTCTTCTCATCTGGATTCTTCCATTATGTTCCCGTGAACGAATAGCCAACCGTTTAGATTCTCTTCTTCTGCATATATGGATAGGCTCCAATTTTTCCTTTCCTAGGGTAACGTGGTCATGTACTTGGACAACTTTAGAATGTGTCCTGAATTCAGAGCCGGTCGGTCAGCAGTTGCGGAAGCAGGCGTGTGAGGGGCGACAGCCTCGGGGACTGAGCCTCCACATGTCCAATAGGACCCTCTCTCCGGGGGCCCCGGGGCAGGGTTCGGGCCGGCCGGGGACGGGAGCCGGGGCGGGGACGGAGAGGGCAGACGGGGCCGCCCCTTCACGGCCGAGGCAGGCGGAGGAGCCCCTCCCGCCTTCCAGCCCAGGGGGGCAGGACAGCAAAAGAGGCAGAGAAAGAAAAACAAAAAACCCAACTGCCAACTGCCACGCCCAGCATTGTTCTCCGCCAGCGGTCTCCCATCCAGGTCCCGACCGCGCGCGACCCTGCTTAGCTTCCCCGAGCAGAGGAGATCCGGCGCCTTCAGGGCGGTGCGGCCTCAGACACTGGGGGGTGCTCTGGGAAGCCCGAAGAGGCGGAGACAATAAGGGCCCCTCCTCGCCCAGGGCGGTCCCTCCCGCCGCCTCTGAGCTTCGGTATACCCCCCTGTCCCGATCGGGGGGGGGGGCGCTCGGAGGGAGGAGGGCAGGGGAAGACTGACGGGTCTGGCGCGTGGTCGCCCACACCTCCTGTCCCCTGGCAGAAACACGGAAGCGCCGCACCACCGTCCCACACCCCACCCAGCAGAACGGCGGGCTCCAGCGCGCTGGGACGGACTTCCAGGCGCGGGGACGGGGGGCCAGAGGCGGAGAGTGCGCGCGAGGGGGCCCTCCCCCGCCCCGCGCGAGGGCCCGGTGGGGAGGGGCTTCGGGGTTGGGCCGGGATGAGGAAGCGGGGCCGCGGGGCCGGTCCTTCGCCCGGAGGTCCCGAAGACGTGAGGCCCCCCTGTCTGGGGAGGACCGCTCTGCCCCGATTCCCGTCGGTGCACGAGTGTGGCAGCAACACCCGCGGGGCCCCAGAGCCGGCCAGCCCGTCGCTGCGTCGGGCGCCCGGTGGGGCGTTCGTGTGCGGGTGGGTGCGCTCCCTGCCTTCCCCGGTTTCCTCTGGCGTGTCCTCCCCGCCCCGGGTACTAATGTTCCCTCCACGTCGGCACCCCTTTCCCCGAGGCGCTATATGGATCTTCTGTGACTTCGAATGTGAATCCTTTTGAAAAATCGCATTCCTTATTGTGTATCTGCTAGGAAATGAGAAGGATTCCAACTATCAATGGAATGCGGACTTCAGATGGAGCTAACTTGCTGAACTCGCTTCGGGTTTCTGCCGGTCTCCCGTGCACACGGGCCAACGCTCTATTCTGAGAACCGTAGGAGTTGACTCAAAAGAAAGAGGTGATTTTCCATTCCAGCATACTCTTGGTTTTTGACCTCGTTTGAGGAGATTTTCAGAGCGTCTCTTGCAGTATCCAAGAGAAGGATTTCCTATCAACAGCCGGGTCTGGCTCGTGACTTTCCAAAGAATGTTTCTACTTCTTAATCCTTCAGAATATTTTCTTAAGATTTAGATTTTGAAAAGTGTTTCTAGATGTCTTCTCACCTGGATTCTTCAATTATGTTCCCGTGAACGAATAGCCAACTGTTTAGATTCTCTTCCTCTGCCTATATGGATAGGATCCAATTTTTCCTTTCCTAGGGTAACGTGTCATCTACATGGACAACTTTAGAATGTGTCCTGAATTGAGAGCCGGTCGGTCAGAAGTTGTGGAGGCAGGCGTGTGAGGGGCGGCAGCCTCGGGGACTGAGCCTCCACATCTTCAATCGGACCCTCTCTCCGGGGGCCACGGGGCAGGGTCCGGGTCGGCCGGGGGCGGCAGCCGGAGCGGGGGCTGAGAAGGAGGAGGGGGCCCACCCGTCTTCCAGCCCAGGGGGGCAGGACAGCAAAAGAGGCAGACAAAGAAAAACAAAAAAGCCCAAGCCAACGGCCAACGGCTAACTGCCAACTGCCAACTGCCAACTGCCAAGGGCCGCGCTTGGTCTGGTATTGTTCCCCGCTGCCGCCTTCCAGCCCAGGGGGGCGGGACAGCAAAAGACGCAGAGAAAGAAAAACAAAAAAGACCACAGCCAATGGCCAACTGCCAAATGCCAACTGCCAACTGCCAACTGCCAACGGCCGCGCTCGGGCCGGTATTGTTCCCTGCTGCCGCCTTCCAGCCCAGGGGGGCGGGACAGCAAAAGAGGCAGAGCAAGAAAACCAAAAAAGCGCACGGCCAACGGCCAACGACTAACTGCCAACTGCCAACTGCCAAGGGCCGCGCTCGGCCCGGTATTGTTCCCTGCTGCCGCCTTCTAGCCCAGGGGGGCGGGACAGCAAAAGAGGCAGAGCAAGAAAAAC
>NW_025423811.1:0-35356 GCF_020740605.2 Lemur catta | reverse complement strand
TAGGGCTGATGCTAACCCTAACCCTAATACTATCCTAGGGCTGATGCTAACCCTAACCCTAACCCTAACACTATCCTAGGGCTGATGCTAACCCTAACACTAACACTATCCTAGGGCTGATGCTAACCCTAACCCTAACCCTAACACTATCCTAGGGCTGATGCTAACCCTAACCCAAACTCTAACACTATCCTAGTGCTGAGGCTAACCCTAAACCTAACACTATCCTACGGCTGATTCTAACCCTAACCCTAACCCTAACGCTATCCTAAGGCTGATGCTAACCCTAACACTAACACTATCCTAGGCCTGGTGCTAACCCTAACCCTAACCCTAACACTATCCTAGGGCTGATGCTAACCCTAACCCTAATACTATCCTAGGGCTGATGCTAACCCTAACCCTAACCCTAACACTATCCTAGGGCTGATGCTAACCCTAACCCTAACTCTAACACTATCCTAGGGCTGATGATAACCCTAACCCTAACAATATCCTAGGCCTGATGATATCCCTAACCCTAAACCTAACACTATCCTAGGGCTGATGCTAACCCTAACCCTAAGCCTAACACTATCCTAGGGCTGATTCTAACCGTAACCCTAACACTATGCTAGGCCTGATGCTAACCCTAACACTTACCCTAACACTATCCTAGGGCTGATGCTAAACCTAACCATAACCCTAACACTATCCTAGGGCTGATGCTAACCCTAACCCTAACCCTAACACTATCCTAGGGCTGATGCTAACCCTAACCCTAACACTATCCTAGGCCTGATGCTAACCCTAACCCTAACACTATCCTAGGGCTGATGCTAACCCTAACCCTAACACTATCCTAGGGCTGATGCTAACCCTAACGCTAACCCTAACACTATCCTTGAACTGATGCTAACCCTAACCCTAACCCTAACACTATCCTAGGCCTGATGATAACCCTAACCCTAACCCTAACACTATCCTAGGGCTGATGCTAACCCTAACCGTAACACTATCCTAGGGCTGATGCTAACCCTAACCCTAACCCTAACACTATCCTAGGGCGGATGCTAACCCTAACCCTAACCCTAACACTATCCTAGGGCTGATGCTAACCCTGACACTAACACTGTCCTAGGGCTGATGCTAACCCTAACCCTAACCCTAACACTATCCTAGTGCTGATGCGAACCCTATCCCTAACTCTAACACTATCTTAGGGCTGAGGCTAACCCTAACCCTAACACTATCCTACGGCTGATGCTAACCCTAACCCTAACCCTAACACTATCCTAAGGCTGATGCTAACCCTAACACTAACATTATCCTAGGCCTGGTGCTAACCCTAACCCTAACCCTAACACTATCCTAGGGCTGATGCTAACCCTAACCCTAATACTATCCTAGGGCTGATGCTAACCCTAACCCTAACCCTAACACTATCCTAGGGCTGATGCTAACCCTAACCCTAACACTATCCTAGGCCTGATGCTAACCCTAACCCTAACATTTACACTATCCTAGGGCTGATGCTTACCTTAACCCAAACCCTAACACTATCCTACGTCTGATGCTAACCCTAAACCTAACACTATCCTAGAGCTGATGCTAACCCTAACCCTAACCCTAACACTATCCTAGGGCTGATGTTAACCCTAACCCTAACACTATCCTAGGGCTGATGCTAACCCTAACCCTAACCCTAACACTCTCCTAGGGCTGATGTTAACCCTAACCATAACACTGTCCTAGGCCTGATGCTAACCCTAACCCTAACACTATCCTAGGCCTGATGATAACCCTAACCCTAACCCTAACACTCTCCTAGGCCTGATGCTAACCCTATCCCTAACCCTAACACTCTCCTAGGGCTGAGGCTAACCCTAACCCTAACACTATCCTAGGGCTGATGCTAACCCTAACCCTAACCCTAACACTATCCTAGGGTTGATGCTAACCCTAACCCTAACACTATTCTAGGGCTGATGCTAACCCTAACCCTAACCCTAACACTATCCTAGGGCTCATGCTAACCCTAACCCTAACACTATCCTAGGGCTGATGCTAACCCTAACCCTAACCCTAACACTATCCTAGGGCTGATGCTAACCCTAACCCTAACACTATCCTAGGGCTGATGCTAACCCTAACCCTAACCCTAACACTATCCTAGGGCTGATGCTAACCCTAACCCTCACAGTATCCTAGGGCTGATGCTAACCCTAACCCTAACCCTAACACTATCCTAGGGTTGATGCTAACCCTAACCCTAACCCTAACACTATCCTGGAGCTGATGCTAACGCTAACCCTATCCCTAACCCTAACCCTAATACTATCCTAGGGCTGATGCTAACCCTAACCCTAACCCTAACAGAATCCTAGGGCTGATGCTAACCCTAACACTAACACTATCCTAGGGCTGATGCTAACCCTAACCCTAACCCTAACACTATCCTAGGGCTGATGCTAACCCTAACCCTAACTCTAACACTATCCTAGGGCTGAGGCTAACCCTAACCCTAACACTATCCTACGGCTGATGCTAACCCTAACCCTAACCCTAACGCAATCCTAAGGCTGATGCTAACCCTAACACTAACACTCTCCTAGGCCTGGTGTTAACCCTAAACTTAACCCTAACACTATCCTAGGCCTGGTGCTAACCCTAACCCTAACCCTAACACTATCCTAGGGCTGATGCTAACCCTAACCCTAATACTATCCTAGGGCTGATGCTAACCCTAACCCTAACCCTAACACTATCATAGGGCTGATGCTAACCCTAACACTAACACTATCCTAGGGCTGATGCTAACCCTAACCCTAACCCTAACACTATCCTAGGGCTGATGCTAACCATAACCCTAACTCTAACACTATCCTAGGGCTGAGGCTAACCCTAACCCTAACACTATCCTACGGCTGATGGTAACCCTAACCCTAACCCTAACGCTATCCTAAGGCTGATGCTAACCCTAACACTAACACTATCCTAGGCCTGGTGTTAACCCTAACCTTAACCCTAACACTATCCTAGGGCTGATGCTAACCCTAACCCTAATAATATCCTAGGGCTGATGCTAACCCTAACCCTAAACCTAACACTATCCTAGGGCTGATGCTAACCCTAACCCTAACCCTAACACTATCCTAGGGCTGATGTTAACCCTAACCCTAACACTATCCTAGGGCTGATGTTAACCCTAACCCTAACCCTAACACTCTCCTAGGGCTGATGCTAACCCTAACCATAAAACTATCCTAGGCCTGATGCTAACCCTAACCTTAACACTATCCTAGGCCTGATGATAACCCTAACCCTAACCCTAACACTCTCCTAGGCCTGATGCTAACCCTATCCCTAACCCTAACACTCTCCTAGGGCTGAGGCTAACCCTAACCCTAACACTATCCTAGGGCTGATGCTAACCCTAACCCTAACCCTAACACTATCCTAGGGTTGATGCTAACCCTAACCCTAACACTATCCTAGGGATGATGCTAACCCTAACCCTAACCCTAACACTATCCTAGGGCTGATGCTAACCCTAACCCTAACACTATCCTAGGGCTGATGCTAACTCTAACCCTAACCCTAACACTATCCTAGGGCTGATGCTAACCCTAACCCTAACACTATCCTAGGGCTGATGCTAACACTAACCCTAACCCTAACACTATCCTAGGGCTGATGCTAACCCTAACCCTAACACTATCCTAGGGCTGATGCTAACCCTAACCCTAACCCTAACACTATCCTAGGGTTGATGCTAACCCTAACCCTCACAGTATCCTAGGGCTGATGCTAACCCTAACCCTAACCCTAACACTATCCTAGGGTTGATGCTAACCGTAACCCTAACCCTAACACTATCCTAGAGCTGATGCTAACGCTAACCCTAACCCTAACCCTAACCCTAATACTATCCTAGGGCTGATGCTAACCCTAACCCTAACCCTAACACAATCCTAGGGCTGATGCTAACCCTAACACTAACACTATCCTAGGGCTGATGCTAACCCTAACCCTAACCCTAACACTATCCTAGGGCTGATGCTAACCCTAACCCTAACTCTAACACTATCCTAGGGCTGAGGCTAACCCTAACCCTAACACTATCCTACGGCTGATGCTAACCCTAACCCTAACCCTAACGCAATCCTAAGGCTGATGCTAACCCTAACACTAACACTCCCCTAGGCCTGGGGTTAACCCTAACCTTAACCCTAACACTATCCTAGGCCTGGTGCTAACCCTAACCCTAACCCTAACACTATCCTAGGGCTGATGCTAACCCTAACCCTAACCCTAATAATATCCTAGGGCTGATGCTAACCCTAACCCTAAACCTAACACTATCCTAGGGCTGATGCTAACCCTAACCCTAACCCTAACACTATCCTAGGGCTGATGCTAACCCTAACCCTCACTCTAACACTATCCTAGGGCTGATGATAACCCTAACCCTAACAATATCCTAGGCCTGATGATATCCCTAACCCTAAACCTAACACTATCCTAGGGCTGATGCTAACCCTAACCCTAAGCCTAACACTATCCTAGGGCTGATTCTAACCATAACCCTAACACTATGCTAGGCCTGATGCTAACCCTAACACTTACCCTAACACTATCCTAGGGCTGATGCTAAATCAAAACCATAACCCTAACACTATCCTAGGGCTGATGCTAACCCTAACCCTAAACCTAACACTATCCTAGGGCTGATGCTAACCCTAAACCTAACACTATCCTAGGCCTGATGCTAACCCTAACCCTAACACTATCCTAGGGCTGATGCTAACCCTAACCCTAACACTATCCTAGGGCTGATGCTAACCCTAACGCTAACCCTAACACTATCCTTGAACTGATGCTAACCCTAACCCTAACCCTAACACTATCCTAGGCCTGATGATAACCCTAACCCTAACCCTAACACTATCCTAGGGCTGATGCTAACCCTAACCCTAATACTATCCTAGGGCTGATGCTAACCCTAACCCTAACCCTAACACTATCCTAGGGCTGATGCTAACCCTAACCCTAACACTATCCTAGGCCTGATGCTAACCCTAACCCTAACATTTACACTATCCTAGGGCTGATGCTTACCCTAACCCAAACCCTAACACTATCCTACGTCTGATGCTAACCCTAAAACTAACACTATCCTAGAGCTGATGCTAACCCTAACCCTAACCCTAACACTATCCTAGGGCTGATGTTAACCCTAACCCTAACACTCTCCTAGGGCTGATGCTAACCCTAACCATAACACTATCCTAGGCCTGATGCTAACCCTAACCCTAACACTATGCTAGGCCTGATGATAACCCTAACACTAACCCTAACACTCTCCTAGGCCTGATGCTAACCCTAACCCTAACTCTAACACTATCCTAGGGCTGAGGCTAACCCTAACCCTAACACTATCCTACGGCTGATGCTAACCCTAACCCTAACCCTAACGCTATCCTAAGGCTGATGCTAACCCTAACACTAACACTATCCTAGGCCTGGTGTTAACCCTAACCTTAACCCTAACACTATCCTAGGGCTGATGCTAACCCTAACCCTAATAATATCCTAGGGCTGATGCTAACCCTAACCCTAAACCTAACAATATCCTAGGGCTGATGGTAACCCTAACCCTAACCCTAACACTATCCTAGGGCTGATGCTAACCCTATCCCTAACACTATCCTAGGCCTGATGCTAACCCTAACCCTAACACTATCCTAGGGCTGATGCTAACCCTAACCCTAACACTATCCTAGGGCTGATGCTAACCCTAACGCTAACCCTAACACTATCCTTGAACTGATGCTAACCCTAACCCTAACCCTAACACTATCCTAGGCCTGATGATAACCCTAACCCTAACCCTAACACTATCCTAGGGCTGATGCTAACCCTAACCGTAACCCTAACACTATCCTAGGGCTGATGCTAACCCTAACCCTAACAATATCATAGGCCTGATGATATCCATAACCCTAAACCTAACACTATCCTAGGGCTGATGCTAACCCTAACCCTAACACAATCCTAGGGCTGATTCTAACCGTAAACCTAACACTATTCTAGGCCTTATGCTAACCCTAACCCTTACCCTAACACTATCCTAGGGCTGAAGCTAAACCTAACCATAACCCTAACACTATCCTACGGCTGATGCTAACCCTAACCCTAACCCTAACACTATCCTAGGGCTGATGCTAACCCTAACCCTAACACTATCCTAGGCCTGATGCTAACCCTAACCCTAACACTATCCTAGGGCTGATGCTAACCCTAACCCTAAACCTAACACTATCCTAGGCCTGATGCTAACCCTATCCCTAACCCTAACACTCTCCTAGGGCTGAGGCTAACCCTAACCCTAACACTATCCTAGGGCTGATGCTAACCCTAACCCTAACCCAAACACTATCCTAGGGTTGATGCTAACCCTAACCTTAACACTATCCTCGGGCTGATGCTAACCCTAACCCTAATCCTAACACTATCCTAGGGCTGATGCTAACCCTAACCCTAACACTATCCTAGGGCTGATGCTAACCCTAACGCTAACCCTAACACTATCCTTGAACTGATGCTAACCCTAACCCTCACCCTAACACTATCCTAGGCCTGATGATAACCCTAATCCTAACCCTAACACTATCCTAGGGTTTATGTTAACCCTAACCCTAACATTATCCTAGGGCTGATGCTAACCCTAACCCTAACCCTAACACTATCCTAGGGCGGATGCTAACCCTAACCCTAACCCTAACACTATCCTAGGGCTGATGCTAACCCTAGCACTAACACTGTCCTAGGGCTGATGCTAACCCTAACCCTAACCCTAACACTATCCTAGTGCTGATGCGAACCCTATCCCTAACTCTAACACTATCTTAGGGCTGAGGCTAACCCTAACCCTAACACTATCCTACGGCTGATGCTAACCCTAACCCTAACCCTAACACTATCCTAAGGCTGATGCTAACCCTAACACTAACATTATCCTAGGCCTGGTGCTAACCCTAACCCTAACCCTAACACTATCCTAGGGCTGATGCTAACCCTAACCCTAATACTATCCTAGGGCTGATGCTAACCCTAACCCTAACCCTAACACTATCCTAGGGCTGATTCTAACCCAAACCCTAAGACTATCCTAGGCCTGATGCTAACCCTAACCCTAACACTTACACTATCCTAGGGCTGATGCTTACCCTAACCCTAACACTAACACTATCCTAGGTCTGATGCTAACCCTAAACCTAACACTATCCTAGAGCTGATGCTAACCATAACCCTAACATTAACACTATCCTAGGGCTCATGTTAACCCTAACCATAACAATATCCTAGGGCTGATGCTAACCCTAACCCTAACCCTAACACTCTCCTAGGGCTGATGCTAACCCTAACCATAACACTATCCTAGGCCTGATGCTAACCCTAACCCTAACACTATCCTAGGCCTGATGATAACCCTAACACTAACCCTAACACTATCCTAGGCCTGATGCTAACCCTATCCCTAACCCTAACACTCTCCTAGGGCTGAGGCTAACCCTAACCCGAACACTATCCTAGGGCTGATGCTAACCCTAACCCTAACCCTAACACTATCCTAGGGTTGATGCTAACCCTAACCCTAACACTATCCTAGGGCTGATCCTAACCCTAACCCTAACCCTAACACTATCCTAGGGCTGATGCTAACCCTAACCCTAACACTATCCTAGGGCTCATGCTAACCCTAACCCTAACCCTAACACTATCCTAGGGCTGATGCTAACCCTAACCCTAACACTATCCTAGGGCTGATGCTAACCCTAACTCTAACCCTAACACTATCCTAGGGCTGATGCTAACCCTAACCCTAACACTATCCTAGGGCTGATGCTAACCCTAACCCTAACCCTAACACTATCCTAGGGCTGATGCTAACCCTAACCCTAACACTATCCTAGGGCTGATGCTAACCCTAACCCTAACCCTAACACTATCCTAGGGTTGATGCTAACCCTAACCCTAACCCTAACACTATTCTAGAGCTGATGCTAACGCTAACCCTAACCCTAACCCTAACCCTAATACTATGCTAGGGCTGATGCTAACCCTAACCCTAACCCTAACACTATCCTAGGGCTGATGCTAACCCTAACACTAACACTATCCTAGGGCTGATGCTAACCCAAACCCTAACCCTAACACTATCCTAGGGCTGATGCTAACCCTAACCCTAACTCTAACACTATCCTAGGGCTGAGGCTAACCCTAACCCTAACACTATCCTACGGCTGATGCTAACCCTAACCCTAACCCTAACGCTATCCTAAGGCTGATGCTAACCCTAACACTAACACTATCCTAGGCCTGGTGTTAACCCTAACCTTAACCCTAACACTATCCTAGGGCTGATGCTAACCCTAACCCTAATAATATCCTAGGGCTGATGCTAACCCTAACCCTAACCCTAACACTATCCTAGGGCTGATGCTAACCCTAACCCTAACCCTAACACTATCCTAGGGCTGATGATAACCCTAACCATAACAATATCCTAGGCCTGATGATATCCCTAACTCTAAACCTAACACTATCCTAGGGCTGATGCTAACCCTAACCCTAACCCTAACACTATCCTAGGGCTGATGCTAACCCTAACCCTAACACTATCCTAGGGCTGATGCTAACCCTAACCCTAACACTATCCTAGGGCTGATGCTAACCCTAACCTTAACCCTAACACTATCCTAGGGCTGATGCTAACCCTAACCCTAACACTATCCTAGGGCTGATGCTAACCCTAACCCTAACCCTAACACTATCCTAGGGCTGATGCTAACCCTAACCCTAACACTATCCTAGGGCTGATGCTAACCCTAACCCTAACCCAAACACTATCCTAGGGTTGATGCTAACCCTAACTCTAACGCTAACACTATTCTAGAGCTGATGCTAACGCTAACCCTAACCCTAACCCTAACCCTAATACTATCCTAGGGCTGATGCTAACCCTAACCCTAACCCTAACACTATCCTAGGGCTGATGCTAACCCTAACACTAACACTATCCTAGGGCTGATGCTAACCCTAACCCTAACCCTAACACTATCCTAGGGCTGATGCTAACCCTAACCCTAACTCTAACACTATCCTAGGGCTGAGGCTAACCCTAACCCTAACACTATCCTAGGGGTGATGCTAACCCTAACCCTAACCCTAACACTATCCTAGGGCTGATTCTAACCGTAACCCTAACACTATCCTAGGCCTGATGCTAACCCTAACACTTACCCTAACACTATCCTAGGGCTGATGCTAAACCTAACCATAACCCTAACACTATCCTAGGGCTGATGCTAACCCTAACCCTAACCCTAACACTATCCTAGGGCTGATGCTAACCCTAACCGTAACACTATCCTAGGCCTGATGCTAACCCTAACCCTAACACTATCCTAGGGCTGATGCTAACCCTAACCCTAACCCTAACACTATCCTAGGCCTGATGCTAACCGGATCCCTAACCCTAACACTCTCCTAGGGCTGAGGCTAACCCTAACCCTAACACTATCCTAGGGCTAATGCTAACCCTAACCCTAACCCAAACACTATCCTAGGCCTGATGCTAACCCTAACCCTAACACTATCCTAGGGCTGATGCTAACCCTAACCCTAATCCTAACACTATCCTAGGGCTGATGCTAACCCTAACGCTAACCCTAACAGTATCCTTGAACTGATGCTAACCCTAACCCTAACCCTAACACTATCCTAGGGCTGATGCTAACCCTAACCCTAACCCTAACACTATCCTAGGGCTGATGCTAACCCTAACCCTAACAATATCATAGGCCTGATGATATCCATAACGCTAAACCAAACACTATCCTAGGGCTGATGCTAACCCTAACCCTAACCCTAACACTATCCTAGGGCTGATTCTAACCGTAAACCTAACACTATCCTAGGCCTGATGCTAACCCTAACCCTTACCCTAACTCTATCCTAGGGCTGATGCTAAACCTAACCATAACCCTAACACTATCCTAGGGCTGATGCTAACCCTAACACTAACCCTAACACTATCCTAGGGCTGATGCTAACCCTAACCCTAACACTATCCTAGGCCTGATGCTAACCCTAACCCTAACACTATCCTAGGGCTGATGCTAACCCTAACCCTAACCCTAACACTATCCTAGGCCTGATGCTAACCCTATCCCTAACCCTGACACTCTCCTAGGGCTGAGGCTAACCCTAACCCTAACACTATCCTAGGGCTGATGCTAACCCTAACCCTAACCCAAACACTATCCTAGGGTTGATTCTAAACCTAACCTTAACACTATCCTAGGGGTGATGCTAATCCTAACCCTAATCCTAACACCATCCTAGGGCTGATGCTAACCCTAACCCTAACACTATCCTAGGGCTGATGCTAACCCTAACGCTAACCCTAACACTATCCTTGAAATGATGCTAACCCTAACCCTAACCCTAACACTATCCTAGGGCTGATGATAACCCTAACCCTAACCCTAACACTATCCTACGGCTGATGCTAACCCTAACCATAACACTAACACTATCCTAAGGCTGATGCTAACCCTTACACTAACACTATCCTAGGCCTGATGCTAACCCTAACCCTTACCCTAACACTATCCTAGGCCTGATGCTAACCCTAACCCTAATACTATCCTAGGGCTGATGCTAACCCTAACCCTAACCCTAACACTATCCTAGGGCTAATGCTAACCCTAACCCTAACACTATCCTAGGCCTGATGCTAACCCTAACCCTAACATTTACACTATCCTAGGGCTGATGCTTACCCTAACCCTAAGCCTAACACTATCCTAGGGCTGATGCTAACCCTAACCCTAACCCTAACACTATCCTAAGGCTGATGCTAACCCTAACACTAACACTATCCTAGGCCTGGTGCTAACCCTTACAATCACCCTAACACTATTCTAGGGCTGATGCTAACCCTAACCCTAATAATATCCTAGGGCTGATGCTAACCCTAACCTTAACACTAACACTATCCTAGGGCTGATACTAACCCTAACCCTAACCCTAACACTCTCCTAGGGCTGATGCTAACACTAACCCTAACAATATCCTAGGCCTGATGCTAACCCTAACCCTAACACTATCCTAGGGCTGATGCTAACACTAACCCTAACCCTAACACTATCCTACAGCTGATGCTAACCCTAACCCTCACCCTAACACTATCCTAAGGCTGATGCTAACCCTAACACTAACACTATCCTATGCCTGGTGCTAACCCTAACCCTAACCCTAACACTATTGTAGGGCTGATGCTAACCCTAACACTAATAATATCGTAGGGCTGATGTTAACCCTAACCCTAACTCTAACACTATCCTAGGGCTGATGCTAACCCTAACCCTAACCCTAACACTATCCTAGGGCGGATGCTAACCCTAACCCTAACCCTAACACTATCCTAGGGCTGATGCTAACCCTAACACTAACACTATCCTAGGGCTGATGCTATCCCTAACCCTAACCCTAACACTATCCTAGGGCTGATGGTAATCCTAACCCTAACTCTAACACTATCTTAGGGCTGAGGCTAACCCTAACCCTAACACTATCCTACGGCTGATGCTAACTCTAACCCTAACAATAAGACTATCCTAGGGCTGATGCTAACCCTAACCCTAACACTATCCTAGGCCTGATGCTAACCCTAAGCCTAACCCTAACACTATCCTAGGGCTGATGCTAACCCTAACCCTAACACTATCCTAGGGCTGATGCTAACCCTAACCCTAACCCTAACACTATCCTAGGGCTGATGCTAACCCTAAACCTAACACTATCCTATGCCTGATGATAACCCTAACCCTAACCCTAACACCATCCTAGGGCTGATGCTAACCCTAACCCTAACACTATCCTAGGGCTGATGCTAACCCTAACCCTAACCCTAACACTATCCTAGGGCTGATGCTAACCCTAACGCTAACCCTAACACTATCCTTGATCTGATGCTAACCCTAACCCTAACCCTAACACTATCCTAGGCCTGATGATAACCCTAACCCTAACCCTAACACTATCCTAGGGCTGATGCTAACCCTAACCCTAACACTATCCTAGGGCTGATGCTAACCCTAACCCTAACCCTAACACTATCCTAGGGCTGATGCTAACCCTAACCCTAACACTATCCTAGGCCTGATGCTAACCCTAACCCTAACCCTAACACTATCCTAGGGCTGATGCTAACCCTAACCCTAACACTATCCTAGGGTTCATGCTAACCCTAACCATAAACCTAACACTATCCTAGGCCTGATGCTAACCCTAACCCTAACACTATCCTAGGGCTGATGCTAAACCTAACCCTAACCCTAACATTATCCCAGGGCTGATGCTAACCCTAACCCTAACACTATCCTAGGGTTGATGCTAACCCTAACCCTAACCCTAACACTATCCTAGGGCTGATGCTAACCCTAACCCTAACCCTAACACTATCCTAGAGCTGATGCTAACCCTAACCCTAACCCTAACCCTAACCCTAATACTATCCTAGGGCTGATGCTAATCCTAACCCTAACCCTAACACTCTCCTAGGGCTGATGCTAACCCTAACACTAACACTATCCTAGGGCTGATGCTAACCCTAACCCTACCCCTAACACTATCCTAGGGCTGATGCTAACCCTAACCCTAACGCTAACACTATCCTAGGGCTGAGGCTAACCCTAACCCTAACACTATCCTACGGCTGATGCTAACCCTAACCCTAACCCTAACACTATCCTAAGGCTGATGGTAACCCTAACACTAACAGTATCCTAAGCCTGGTGCTAACCCTAACTCTAACCCTAACACTATCCTAGGGCTGATGCTAACCCTAACCCTAATAAAATCCTAGGGCGGATGATAACACTAACCCTAACCCTAACACTATCCTAGGGCTGATGCTAACCCTAACCCTAACCCTAACACTATCCTAGGGCTGATGCTAACACTAACCCTAACACTATCCTAGGGCTGATGCTAACCCTAACCCTAACCCTAACACTATCCTAGGGCTGATGCTAACCCTAATCCTAACACTATCCTAGGGCTGATGCTACCCCTAACCCTAACCCTAACACTATCCTAGGGTTGATGCTAACCCTAACCCTAAACCTAACACTAGCCTAGAGCTGATGCTAACGCTAACCCTATCCCTAACCCTAACCCTAATACTATCCTAGGGCTGATGCTAACCCTAACCCTAACCCTAACACTATCCTAGGGCTGATGCTAACCCTAACACTAACACTATCCTAGGGCTGATGCTAACCCTAATGCTAACCCTAACACTATCCTAGGGCTGATGCTAACCCTAACCCTAACTCTAACACTATCCTAGGGCTGAGGCTAACCCTAACCCTAACACGATCCTACGGCTGATGCTAACCCTAACCCTAACTCTAACACTATCCTAGGGCTGATGCTAACCCTAATCCTAACCCTAACGCTATCCTAAGGCTGATGCTAACCCTAACACTAACACTATTCTAGGCCTGCTGTTAACCCTAACCTTAACCCTAACACTATCCTAAGGCTGAAGCTAACCCTAACCCTAATAATATCCTAGGGCTGATGCTAACCCTAACCCTAACCCTAACACTATCCTAGGGCTGATGCTAACCCTAACCCTAACCCTAACACTATCCTAGGGCTGATGCTAACCCTAACCCTAACTCTAACACTATCCTAGGGCTGATGATAACCCTAACCCTAACAATATTCTAGGCCTGATGATATCCCTAACCCTAAACCTAACACTATCCTAGGGCTGATGCTAACCCTAACCCTAACCCTAACACTATCCTAGGGCTGATTCTAACCGTAACCCTAACATTATCCTAGGCCTGATGCTAACCCGAACACTTAACTAACACTATCCTAGGGCTGATGCTAAACCTAACCATAACCCTAACACTATCCTAGGGCTGATGCAAACCCTAACCCTAACACTAACACTATCCTAGGGCTGATGCTAACCCTAACCCTAACACTATCCTAGGCCTGATGCTAACTCTAACCCTAACACTATCCTAGGGCTGATGCTAACCCTAACCCTAAACCTAACACTATCCTAGGCCTGATGCTAACCCTATCCCTAACCCTAACACTCTCCTAGGGCTGAGGCTAACCCTAACCCTAACACTATCCTAGGGCTGATGCTAACCCTAACCCTAACCCAAACACTATCCTAGGGTTGATGCTAACCCTAACCTTAACACTATCCTCGGGCTGATGCTAACCCTAACCCTAATCCTAACACTATCCTAGGGCTGATGCTAACCCTAACCCTAACACTATCCTAGGGCTGATGCTAACCCTAACGCTAACCCTAACACTATCCTTGAACTGATGCTAACCCTAACCCTCACCCTAACACTATCCTAGGCCTGATGATAACCCTAATCCTAACCCTAACACTATCCTAGGGTTTATGTTAACCCTAACCCTAACACTATCCTAGGGCTGATGCTAACCCTAACCCTAACCCTAACACTATCCTAGGGCGGATGCTAACCCTAACCCTAACCCTAACACTATCCTAGGGCTGATGCTAACCCTAGCACTAACACTGTCCTAGGGCTGATGCTAACCCTAACCCTAACCCTAACACTATCCTAGTGCTGATGCGAACCCTATCCCTAACTCTAACACTATCTTAGGGCTGAGGCTAACCCTAACCCTAACACTATCCTACGGATGATGCTAACCCTAACCCTAACCCTAACACTATCCTAAGGCTGATGCTAACCCTAACACTAACATTATCCTAGGCCTGGTGCTAACCCTAACCCTAACCCTAACACTATCCTAGGGCTGATGCTAACCCTAACCCTAATACTATCCTAGGGCTGATGCTAACCCTAACCCTAACCCTAACACTATCCTAGGGCTGATTCTAACCCAAACCCTAAGACTATCCTAGGCCTGATGCTAACCCTAACCCTAACACTTACACTATCCTAGGGCTGATGCTTACCCTAACCCTAACACTAACACTATCCTAGGTCTGATGCTAACCCTAAACCTAACACTATCCTAGAGCTGATGCTAACCATAACCCTAACATTAACACTATCCTAGGGCTGATGTTAACCCTAACCATAACAATATCCTAGGGCTGATGCTAACCCTAACCCTAACCCTAACACTCTCCTAGTGCTGATGCTAACCCTAACCATAACACTATCCTAGGCCTGATGCTAACCCTAACCCTAACACTATCCTAGGCCTGATGATAACCCTAACACTAACCCTAACACTATCCTAGGCCTGATGCTAACCCTATCCCTAACCCTAACACTCTCCTAGGGCTGAGGCTAACCCTAACCCGAACACTATCCTAGGGCTGATGCTAACCCTAACCCTAACCCTAACACTATCCTAGGGTTGATGCTAACCCTAACCCTAACACTATCCTAGGGCTGATCCTAACCCTAACCCTAACCCTAACACTATCCTAGGGCTGATGCTAACCCTAACCCTAACACTATCCTAGGGCTGATGCTAACCCTAACCCTAACCCTAACACTATCCTAGGGCTGATGCTAACCCTAACCCTAACACTATCCTAGGGCTGATGCTAACCCTAACTCTAACCCTAACACTATCCTAGGGCTGATGCTAACCCTAACCCTAACACTATCCTAGGGCTGATGCTAACCCTAACCCTAACCCTAACACTATCCTAGGGCTGATGCTAACCCTAACCCTAACACTATCCTAGGGCTGATGCTAACCCTAACCCTAACCCTAACACTATCCTAGGGTTGATGCTAACCCTAACCCTAACCCTAACACTATTCTAGAGCTGATGCTAACGCTAACCCTAACCCTAACCCTAACCCTAATACTATGCTAGGGCTGATGCTAACCCTAACCCTAACCCTAACACTATCCTAGGGCTGATGCTAACCCTAACACTAACACTATCCTAGGGCTGATGCTACCCCTAACCCTAACCCTAACACTATCCTAGGGCTGATGCTAACCCTAACCCTAACTCTAACACTATCCTAGGGCTGAGGCTAACCCTAACCCTAACACTATCCTACGGCTGATGCTAACCCTAACCCTAACCCTAACGCTATCCTAAGGCTGATGCTAACCCTAACACTAACACTATCCTAGGCCTGGTGTTAACCCTAACCTTAACCCTAACACTATCCTAGGGCTGATGCTAACCCTAACCCTAATAATATCCTAGGGCTGATGCTAACCCTAACCCTAACCCTAACACTATCCTAGGGCTGATGCTAACCCTAACCCTAACCCTAACACTATCCTAGGGCTGATGATAACCCTAACCATAACAATATCCTAGGCCTGATGATATCCCTAACTCTAAACCTAACACTATCCTAGGGCTGATGCTAACCCTAACCCTAACCCTAACACTATCCTAGGGCTGATGCTAACCCTAACCCTAACACTATCCTAGGGCTGATGCTAACCCTATCCCTAACACTATCCTAGGGCTGATGCTAACCCTAACCTTAACCCTAACACTATCCTAGGGCTGATGCTAACCCTAACCCTAACACTATCCTAGGGCTGATGCTAACCCTAACCCTAACCCTAACACTATCCTAGGGCTGATGCTAACCCTAACCCTAACACTATCCTAGGGCTGATGCTAACCCTAACCCTAACCCAAACACTATCCTAGGGTTGATGCTAACCCTAACTCTAACGCTAACACTATTCTAGAGCTGATGCTAACGCTAACCCTAACCCTAACCCTAACCCTAATACTATCCTAGGGCTGATGCTAACCCTAACCCTAACCCTAACACTATCCTAGGGCTGATGCTAACCCTAACACTAACACTATCCTAGGGCTGATGCTAACCCTAACCCTAACCCTAACACTATCCTAGGGCTGATGCTAACCCTAACCCTAACTCTAACACTATCCTAGGGCTGAGGCTAACCCTAACCCTAACACTATCCTAGGGGTGATGCTAACCCTAACCCTAACCCTAACACTATCCTAGGGCTGATTCTAACCGTAACCCTAACACTATCCTAGGCCTGATGCTAACCCTAACACTTACCCTAACACTATCCTAGGGCTGATGCTAAACCTAACCATAACCCTAACACTATCCTAGGGCTGATGCTAACCCTAACCCTAACCCTAACACTATCCTAGGGCTGATGCTAACCCTAACCGTAACACTATCCTAGGCCTGATGCTAACCCTAACCCTAACACTATCCTAGGGCTGATGCTAACCCTAACCCTAACCCTAACACTATCCTAGGCCTGATGCTAACCGGATCCCTAACCCTAACACTCTCCTAGGGCTGAGGCTAACCCTAACCCTAACACTATCCTAGGGCTAATGCTAACCCTAACCCTAACCCAAACACTATCCTAGGCCTGATGCTAACCCTAACCCTAACACTATCCTAGGGCTGATGCTAACCCTAACCCTAATCCTAACACTATCCTAGTGCTGATGCTAACCCTAACGCTAACCCTAACAGTATCCTTGAACTGATGCTAACCCTAACCCTAACCCTAACACTATCCTAGGGCTGATGCTAACCCTAACCCTAACCCTAACACTATCCTAGGGCTGATGCTAACCCTAACCCTAACAATATCATAGGCCTGATGATATCCATAACGCTAAACCAAACACTATCCTAGGGCTGATGCTAACCCTAACCCTAACCCTAACACTATCCTAGGGCTGATTCTAACCGTAAACCTAACACTATCCTAGGCCTGATGCTAACCCTAACCCTTACCCTAACACTATCCTAGGGCTGATGCTAAACCTAACCATAACCCTAACACTATCCTAGGGCTGATGCTAACCCTAACACTAACCCTAACACTATCCTAGGGCTGATGCTAACCCTAACCCTAACACTATCCTAGGCCTGATGCTAACCCTAACCCTAACACTATCCTAGGGCTGATGCTAACCCTAACCCTAACCCTAACACTATCCTAGGCCTGATGCTAACCCTATCCCTAACCCTGACACTCTCCTAGGGCTGAGGCTAACCCTAACCCTAACACTATCCTAGGGCTGATGCTAACCCTAACCCTAACCCAAACACTATCCTAGGGTTGATTCTAACCCTAACCTTAACACTATCCTAGGGGTGATGCTAATCCTAACCCTAATCCTAACACCATCCTAGGGCTGATGCTAACCCTAACCCTAACACTATCCTAGGGCTGATGCTAACCCTAACGCTAACCCTAACACTATCCTTGAACTGATGCTAACCCTAACCCTAACCCTAACACTATCCTAGGCCTGATGATAACCCTAACCCTAACCCTAACACTATCCTACGGCTGATGCTAACCCTAACCATAACACTAACACTATCCTAAGGCTGATGCTAACCCTTACACTAACACTATCCTAGGCCTGATGCTAACCCTAACCCTTACCCTAACACTATCCTAGGCCTGATGCTAACCCTAACCCTAATACTATCCTAGGGCTGATGCTAACCCTAACCCTAACCCTAACACTATCCTAGGGCTAATGCTAACCCTAACCCTAACACTATCCTAGGCCTGATGCTAACCCTAACCCTAACATTTACACTATCCTAGGGCTGATGCTTACCCTAACCCTAAGCCTAACACTATCCTAGGGCTGATGCTAACCCTAACCCTAACCCTAACACTATCCTAAGGCTGATGCTAACCCTAACACTAACACTATCCTAGGCCTGGTGCTAACCCTTACAATCACCCTAACACTATTCTAGGGCTGATGCTAACCCTAACCCTAATAATATCCTAGGGCTGATGCTAACCCTAACCTTAACACTAACACTATCCTAGGGCTGATACTAACCCTAACCCTAACCCTAACACTCTCCTAGGGCTGATGCTAACACTAACCCTAACAATATCCTAGGCCTGATGCTAACCCTAACCCTAACACTATCCTAGGGCTGATGCTAACACTAACCCTAACCCTAACACTATCCTACAGCTGATGCTAACCCTAACCCTCACCCTAACACTATCCTAAGGCTGATGCTAACCCTAACACTAACAGTATCCTATGCCTGGTGCTAACCCTAACCCTAACCCTAACACTATTGTAGGGCTGATGCTAACCCTAACACTAATAATATCGTAGGGCTGATGTTAACCCTAACCCTAACTCTAACACTATCCTAGGGCTGATGCTAACCCTAACCCTAACCCTAACACTATCCTAGGGCGGATGCTAACCCTAACCCTAACCCTAACACTATCCTAGGGCTGATGCTAACCCTAACACTAACACTATCCTAGGGCTGATGCTATCCCTAACCCTAACCCTAACACTATCCTAGGGCTGATGGTAATCCTAACCCTAACTCTAACACTATCTTAGGGCTGAGGCTAACCCTAACCCTAACACTATCCTACGGCTGATGCTAACTCTAACCCTAACAATAAGACTATCCTAGGGCTGATGCTAACCCTAACCCTAACACTATCCTAGGCCTGATGCTAACCCTAAGCCTAACCCTAACACTATCCTAGGGCTGATGCTAACCCTAACCCTAACACTATCCTAGGGCTGATGCTAACCCTAACCCTAACCCTAACACTATCCTAGGGCTGATGCTAACCCTAAACCTAACACTATCCTATGCCTGATGATAACCCTAACCCTAACCCTAACACCATCCTAGGGCTGATGCTAACCCTAACCCTAACACTATCCTAGGGCTGATGCTAACCCTAACCCTAACCCTAACACTATCCTAGGGCTGATGCTAACCCTAACGCTAACCCTAACACTATCCTTGATCTGATGCTAACCCTAACCCTAACCCTAACACTATCCTAGGCCTGATGATAACCCTAACCCTAACCCTAACACTATCCTAGGGCTGATGCTAACCCTAACCCTAACACTATCCTAGGGCTGATGCTAACCCTAACCCTAACCCTAACACTATCCTAGGGCTGATGCTAACCCTAACCCTAACACTATCCTAGGCCTGATGCTAACCCTAACCCTAACCCTAACACTATCCTAGGGCTGATGCTAACCCTAACCCTAACACTATCCTAGGGTTCATGCTAACCCTAACCCTAAACCTAACACTATCCTAGGCCTGATGCTAACCCTAACCCTAACACTATCCTAGGGCTGATGCTAAACCTAACCCTAACCCTAACATTATCCCAGGGCTGATGCTAACCCTAACCCTAACACTATCCTAGGGTTGATGCTAACCCTAACCCTAACCCTAACACTATCCTAGGGCTGATGCTAACCCTAACCCTAACCCTAACACTATCCTAGAGCTGATGCTAACCCTAACCCTAACCCTAACCCTAACCCTAATACTATCCTAGGGCTGATGCTAATCCTAACCCTAACCCTAACACTCTCCTAGGGCTGATGCTAACCCTAACACTAACACTATCCTAGGGCTGATGCTAACCCTAACCCTACCCCTAACACTATCCTAGGGCTGATGCTAACCCTAACCCTAACGCTAACACTATCCTAGGGCTGAGGCTAACCCTAACCCTAACACTATCCTACGGCTGATGCTAACCCTAACCCTAACCCTAACACTATCCTAAGGCTGATGGTAACCCTAACACTAACACTATCCTAAGCCTGGTGCTAACCCTAACTCTAACCCTAACACTATCCTAGGGCTGATGCTAACCCTAACCCTAATAAAATCCTAGGGCGGATGATAACACTAACCCTAACCCTAACACTATCCTAGGGCTGATGCTAACCCTAACCCTAACCCTAACACTATCCTAGGGCTGATGCTAACACTAACCCTAACACTATCCTAGGGCTGATGCTAACCCTAACCCTAACCCTAACACTATCCTAGGGCTGATGCTAACCCTAATCCTAACACTATCCTAGGGCTGATGCTACCCCTAACCCTAACCCTAACACTATCCTAGGGTTGATGCTAACCCTAACCCTAAACCTAACACTAGCCTAGAGCTGATGCTAACGCTAACCCTATCCCTAACCCTAACCCTAATACTATCCTAGGGCTGATGCTAACCCTAACCCTAACCCTAACACTATCCTAGGGCTGATGCTAACCCTAACACTAACACTATCCTAGGGCTGATGCTAACCCTAATCCTAACCCTAACACTATCCTAGGGCTGATGCTAACCCTAACCCTAACTCTAACACTATCCTAGGGCTGAGGCTAACCCTAACCCTAACACGATCCTACGGCTGATGCTAACCCTAACCCTAACTCTAACACTATCCTAGGGCTGATGCTAACCCTAATCCTAACCCTAACGCTATCCTAAGGCTGATGCTAACCCTAACACTAACACTATTCTAGGCCTGCTGTTAACCCTAACCTTAACCCTAACACTATCCTAAGGCTGAAGCTAACCCTAACCCTAATAATATCCTAGGGCTGATGCTAACCCTAACCCTAACCCTAACACTATCCTAGGGCTGATGCTAACCCTAACCCTAACCCTAACACTATCCTAGGGCTGATGCTAACCCTAACTCTAACACTATCCTAGGGCTGATGATAACCCTAACCCTAACAATATTCTAGGCCTGATGATATCCCTAACCCTAAACCTAACACTATCCTAGGGCTGATGCTAACCCTAACCCTAACCCTAACACTATCCTAGGGCTGATTCTAACCGTAACCCTAACATTATCCTAGGCCTGATGCTAACCCGAACACTTAACTAACACTATCCTAGGGCTGATGCTAAACCTAACCATAACCCTAACACTATCCTAGGGCTGATGCAAACCCTAACCCTAACACTAACACTATCCTAGGGCTGATGCTAACCCTAACCCTAACACTATCCTAGGCCTGATGCTAACTCTAACCCTAACACTATCCTAGGGCTGATGCTAACCCTAACCCTAACCCTAACACTATCCTAGGCCTGATGCTAACCCTATCCCTAACCCTAACACTCTCCTAGGGCTGTGGCTAACCCTAACCCTAACACTATCCTAGGGCTGATGCTAACCCTAACCCTAACCCAAACACTATCCTAGGGTTGATGCTAACCCTAACCCTAACACTATCCTAGGGCTGATGCTAACCCTAACCCTAACCCTAACACTATCCTAGGGCTGATGCTAACCCTAACCCTAACACTGTCCTAGGCCTGATGCTAACCCTATCCCTAACCCTAACACTATCCTAGGGCTGATGCTAACCCTAACCCTAACCCTAACACTATCCTAGAGCTGATGCTAAAACTAACACTAACCCTAACCCTAACCCTAACACTATCCTAGGGCTGATGCTAACCCTAACCCTAACACTAACACTATCTTAGGGCTGACGCTAACCCTAACCATAACACTATCCTACGGCTGATGCTAACCCTAACCCTAACACTAACACTATCCTAAGGCTGATGCTAACCCTAACACTAACACTATGCTAGGCCTGGTGCTAACCCTAACCCTAACCGTAACACTATCCTAGGGCTGATGCTAACCCTAACCCTAACCCTAACACTATCCTAGGGCTGATGCTAACCCTAACCCTAACACTATCCTAGGCCTGATGCTAACCCTAACCCTAACACTTACACTATCCTAGGATTGATGCTAACCCTAACCCTAACCCTAACACTATCCTAGGGCTGATGTTAACCCTAACCCTAACACTCTCCTAGGGCTGATGCTAACCCTAACCCTAACCCTAACACTATCCTAGGGCTGATGCTAACCCTAACCCTAATTCTAACACTATCCTAGGACTGAGGCTAACCCTGATCCTAACACTATCCTACGGCTGATGCTAACCCTAACCCTAACCCTAACACTATCCTAGAGCTGATGCTAAAACTAACCCTAACCCTAACGCTAACGCTAATACTATCCTAGGGCTGATGCTAACCCTAACCCTAACCCTAACACTATCCTAGGGCTGACGCTAACCCTAACACTAACACTATCCTAGGGCTGATGATAACCAAACCCTAACCCTAACACTATCCTAGGGCTGATGCTAACCCTAACCCTAACTCTAACACTATCCTAGGGCTGAGGCTAACCCTAACCCTAACACTATCCTACGGCTGATGCTAACCCTAACCCTCACCCTAACACTATCCTAAGGCTGATGCTAACCCTAACACTAACACTATCCTAGGCCTGGTGCTAACCCTAACCCTAACCCTAACACTATTGTAGGGCTGATGCTAACCCTAACCCTAATAATATCCTAGGGCTGATGTTAACCCTAACCCTAACTCTAACACTATCCTAGGGCTGATGCTAACCCTAACCCTAACCATAACACTATCCTAGGGCGGATGCTAACCCTAACCCTAACCCTAACACTATCCTAGGGCTGATGCTAACCCTAACACTAACACTATCCTAGGGCTGATGCTAACCCTAACCCTAACCCTAACACTATCCTAGGCCTGATGATAACCCTAACCCTAACCCTAACTCTATCCTAGGGCTGATGTTAACCCTAACCCTAATACTATCCTAGGGCTGATGCTAACCATAACACTAACCCTAACACTATCCTAAGTCTCATGCTAACCCTAGCCCTCACACTATCCTAGGCCTGAGGATAACACTAACCCTAACCCTAACACTATCCTAGACTGATGCTAACCCTAACCCTAACACTATCCTAGGCCTGATGCTAACCCTAACCCTAACCCTAACACTATCCTAGGACTGATGATAACAATAACCCTAACCCTAACACTATCGTAGGGTTTATGTTAACCCTAACCCTAACACTATCCTAGGGCTGATGCTAACCCTAACCCTAACCCTAACACTATCCTAGGGCGGATGCTAACCCTAACCCTAACCCTAACACTATCCTAGGGCTGATGCTAACCCTAACACTAACACTATCCTAGGGCTGATGCTAACCCTAACCCTAACCCTAACACTATCCTAGGGCTGATGCTAACCCTAACCCTAACTCTAACACTATCTAAGGGCTGAGGCTAACCCTAACCCAAACACTATCCTACGGCTGATGCTAACCCTAACCATAACCCTAACACTATCCTAAGGCTGATGCTAACCCTAACAGTAACACTATCCTAGGCCTGATGCTAACCCTAACCCTAACACTATCCTAGGGCTGATGCTAACCCTAACCCTAACCCTAACACTCTCCTAGGGCTGATGCTAACCCTAACCCTAACACTATCCTAGGCCTGATGCTAACCCTAACCCTAACACTATCCTAGGGCTGATGCTAACCCTAACCCTAACCCTAACACTATCCTAGGCCTGATGCTAACCCTATCCCTAACCCTAACACTCTCCTAGGGCTGAGGCTAATCCTAACACTAATACTATCCTAGGGCTGATGCTAACCCTAACCCTAACCCTAACACTATCCTAGGGTTGATGCTAACCCTAACCCTAACACTATCCTAGGGCTGATGCTAACCCTAACCCTAACCCTAACACTATCCTAGGGCTGATTCTAACCCTAACACTAACACTATCCTAGGGCTGATGCTAACCCTAAACCTAACCCTAACACTATCCTAGGGCTGATGCTAAACCTAACACTAACACTATCCTAGGGCTGATTCCAACCCTAACCCTAACCCTAACACTATCCTAGGGCTGATGCTAACCTTAACCCTAACACTATCCTAGGGCTGATGCTAACCCTAACCCTAACCCTAACACTATCCTAGGGCTGATGCTAACCCTAACCCTAACACTATCCTAGGGCTGATGCTAACCCTAACCCTAACCCTAACACTATCCTAGGGCGGATGCTAACCCTAACCCTAACCCTAACACTATCCTAGGGCTGATGCTAACCCTGACACTAACACTGTCCTAGGGCTGATGCTAACCCTAACCCTAACCCTAACACTATCCTAGTGCTGATGCGAACCCTATCCCTAACTCTAACACTATCTTAGGGCTGAGGCTAACCCTAACCCTAACACTATCCTACGGCTGATGCTAACCCTAACCCTAACCCTAACACTATCCTAAGGCTGATGCTAACCCTAACACTAACATTATCCTAGGCCTGGTGCTAACCCTAACCCTAACCCTAACACTATCCTAGGGCTGATGCTAACCCTAACCCTAATACTATCCTAGGGCTGATGCTAACCCTAACCCTAACCCTAACACTATCCTAGGGCTGATGCTAACCCTAACCCTAACACTATCCTAGGCCTGATGCTAACCCTAACCCTAACATTTACACTATCCTAGGGCTGATGCTTACCTTAACCCAAACCCTAACACTATCCTACGTCTGATGCTAACCCTAAACCTAACACTATCCTAGAGCTGATGCTAACCCTAACCCTAACCCTAACACTATCCTAGGGCTGATGTTAACCCTAACCCTAACACTATCCTAGGGCTGATGCTAACCCTAACCCTAACCCTAACACTCTCCTAGGGCTGATGTTAACCCTAACCATAACACTGTCCTAGGCCTGATGCTAACCCTAACCCTAACACTATCCTAGGCCTGATGATAACCCTAACCCTAACCCTAACACTCTCCTAGGCCTGATGCTAACCCTATCCCTAACCCTAACACTCTCCTAGGGCTGAGGCTAACCCTAACCCTAACACTATCCTAGGGCTGATGCTAACCCTAACCCTAACCCTAACACTATCCTAGGGTTGATGCTAACCCTAACCCTAACACTATTCTAGGGCTGATGCTAACCCTAACCCTAACCCTAACACTATCCTAGGGCTCATGCTAACCCTAACCCTAACACTATCCTAGGGCTGATGCTAACCCTAACCCTAACCCTAACACTATCCTAGGGCTGATGCTAACCCTAACCCTAACACTATCCTAGGGCTGATGCTAACCCTAACCCTAACCCTAACACTATCCTAGGGCTGATGCTAACCCTAACCCTCACAGTATCCTAGGGCTGATGCTAACCCTAACCCTAACCCTAACACTATCCTAGGGTTGATGCTAACCCTAACCCTAACCCTAACACTATCCTGGAGCTGATGCTAACGCTAACCCTATCCCTAACCCTAACCCTAATACTATCCTAGGGCTGATGCTAACCCTAACCCTAACCCTAACAGAATCCTAGGGCTGATGCTAACCCTAACACTAACACTATCCTAGGGCTGATGCTAACCCTAACCCTAACCCTAACACTATCCTAGGGCTGATGCTAACCCTAACCCTAACTCTAACACTATCCTAGGGCTGAGGCTAACCCTAACCCTAACACTATCCTACGGCTGATGCTAACCCTAACCCTAACCCTAACGCAATCCTAAGGCTGATGCTAACCCTAACACTAACACTCTCCTAGGCCTGGTGTTAACCCTAAACTTAACCCTAACACTATCCTAGGCCTGGTGCTAACCCTAACCCTAACCCTAACACTATCCTAGGGCTGATGCTAACCCTAACCCTAATACTATCCTAGGGCTGATGCTAACCCTAACCCTAACCCTAACACTATCATAGGGCTGATGCTAACCCTAACACTAACACTATCCTAGGGCTGATGCTAACCCTAACCCTAACCCTAACACTATCCTAGGGCTGATGCTAACCATAACCCTAACTCTAACACTATCCTAGGGCTGAGGCTAACCCTAACCCTAACACTATCCTACGGCTGATGGTAACCCTAACCCTAACCCTAACGCTATCCTAAGGCTGATGCTAACCCTAACACTAACACTATCCTAGGCCTGGTGTTAACCCTAACCTTAACCCTAACACTATCCTAGGGCTGATGCTAACCCTAACCCTAATAATATCCTAGGGCTGATGCTAACCCTAACCCTAAACCTAACACTATCCTAGGGCTGATGCTAACCCTAACCCTAACCCTAACACTATCCTAGGGCTGATGTTAACCCTAACCCTAACACTATCCTAGGGCTGATGTTAACCCTAACCCTAACCCTAACACTCTCCTAGGGCTGATGCTAACCCTAACCATAAAACTATCCTAGGCCTGATGCTAACCCTAACCTTAACACTATCCTAGGCCTGATGATAACCCTAACCCTAACCCTAACACTCTCCTAGGCCTGATGCTAACCCTATCCCTAACCCTAACACTCTCCTAGGGCTGAGGCTAACCCTAACCCTAACACTATCCTAGGGCTGATGCTAACCCTAACCCTAACCCTAACACTATCCTAGGGTTGATGCTAACCCTAACCCTAACACTATCCTAGGGATGATGCTAACCCTAACCCTAACCCTAACACTATCCTAGGGCTGATGCTAACCCTAACCCTAACACTATCCTAGGGCTGATGCTAACTCTAACCCTAACCCTAACACTATCCTAGGGCTGATGCTAACCCTAACCCTAACACTATCCTAGGGCTGATGCTAACACTAACCCTAACCCTAACACTATCCTAGGGCTGATGCTAACCCTAACCCTAACACTATCCTAGGGCTGATGCTAACCCTAACCCTAACCCTAACACTATCCTAGGGTTGATGCTAACCCTAACCCTCACAGTATCCTAGGGCTGATGCTAACCCTAACCCTAACCCTAACACTATCCTAGGGTTGATGCTAACCGTAACCCTAACCCTAACACTATCCTAGAGCTGATGCTAACGCTAACCCTAACCCTAACCCTAACCCTAATACTATCCTAGGGCTGATGCTAACCCTAACCCTAACCCTAACACAATCCTAGGGCTGATGCTAACCCTAACACTAACACTATCCTAGGGCTGATGCTAACCCTAACCCTAACCCTAACACTATCCTAGGGCTGATGCTAACCCTAACCCTAACTCTAACACTATCCTAGGGCTGAGGCTAACCCTAACCCTAACACTATCCTACGGCTGATGCTAACCCTAACCCTAACCCTAACGCAATCCTAAGGCTGATGCTAACCCTAACACTAACACTCCCCTAGGCCTGGGGTTAACCCTAACCTTAACCCTAACACTATCCTAGGCCTGGTGCTAACCCTAACCCTAACCCTAACACTATCCTAGGGCTGATGCTAACCCTAACCCTAACCCTAATAATATCCTAGGGCTGATGCTAACCCTAACCCTAAACCTAACACTATCCTAGGGCTGATGCTAACCCTAACCCTAACCCTAACACTATCCTAGGGCTGATGCTAACCCTAACCCTCACTCTAACACTATCCTAGGGCTGATGATAACCCTAACCCTAACAATATCCTAGGCCTGATGATATCCCTAACCCTAAACCTAACACTATCCTAGGGCTGATGCTAACCCTAACCCTAAGCCTAACACTATCCTAGGGCTGATTCTAACCATAACCCTAACACTATGCTAGGCCTGATGCTAACCCTAACACTTACCCTAACACTATCCTAGGGCTGATGCTAAATCAAAACCATAACCCTAACACTATCCTAGGGCTGATGCTAACCCTAACCCTAAACCTAACACTATCCTAGGGCTGATGCTAACCCTAAACCTAACACTATCCTAGGCCTGATGCTAACCCTAACCCTAACACTATCCTAGGGCTGATGCTAACCCTAACCCTAACACTATCCTAGGGCTGATGCTAACCCTAACGCTAACCCTAACACTATCCTTGAACTGATGCTAACCCTAACCCTAACCCTAACACTATCCTAGGCCTGATGATAACCCTAACCCTAACCCTAACACTATCCTAGGGCTGATGCTAACCCTAACCCTAATACTATCCTAGGGCTGATGCTAACCCTAACCCTAACCCTAACACTATCCTAGGGCTGATGCTAACCCTAACCCTAACACTATCCTAGGCCTGATGCTAACCCTAACCCTAACATTTACACTATCCTAGGGCTGATGCTTACCCTAACCCAAACCCTAACACTATCCTACGTCTGATGCTAACCCTAAAACTAACACTATCCTAGAGCTGATGCTAACCCTAACCCTAACCCTAACACTATCCTAGGGCTGATGTTAACCCTAACCCTAACACTCTCCTAGGGCTGATGCTAACCCTAACCATAACACTATCCTAGGCCTGATGCTAACCCTAACCCTAACACTATGCTAGGCCTGATGATAACCCTAACACTAACCCTAACACTCTCCTAGGCCTGATGCTAACCCTAACCCTAACTCTAACACTATCCTAGGGCTGAGGCTAACCCTAACCCTAACACTATCCTACGGCTGATGCTAACCCTAACCCTAACCCTAACGCTATCCTAAGGCTGATGCTAACCCTAACACTAACACTATCCTAGGCCTGGTGTTAACCCTAACCTTAACCCTAACACTATCCTAGGGCTGATGCTAACCCTAACCCTAATAATATCCTAGGGCTGATGCTAACCCTAACCCTAAACCTAACAATATCCTAGGGCTGATGGTAACCCTAACCCTAACCCTAACACTATCCTAGGGCTGATGCTAACCCTATCCCTAACACTATCCTAGGCCTGATGCTAACCCTAACCCTAACACTATCCTAGGGCTGATGCTAACCCTAACCCTAACACTATCCTAGGGCTGATGCTAACCCTAACGCTAACCCTAACACTATCCTTGAACTGATGCTAACCCTAACCCTAACCCTAACACTATCCTAGGCCTGATGATAACCCTAACCCTAACCCTAACACTATCCTAGGGCTGATGCTAACCCTAACCGTAACCCTAACACTATCCTAGGGCTGATGCTAACCCTAACCCTAACAATATCATAGGCCTGATGATATCCATAACCCTAAACCTAACACTATCCTAGGGCTGATGCTAACCCTAACCCTAACACAATCCTAGGGCTGATTCTAACCGTAAACCTAACACTATTCTAGGCCTTATGCTAACCCTAACCCTTACCCTAACACTATCCTAGGGCTGAAGCTAAACCTAACCATAACCCTAACACTATCCTACGGCTGATGCTAACCCTAACCCTAACCCTAACACTATCCTAGGGCTGATGCTAACCCTAACCCTAACACTATCCTAGGCCTGATGCTAACCCTAACCCTAACACTATCCTAGGGCTGATGCTAACCCTAACCCTAAACCTAACACTATCCTAGGCCTGATGCTAACCCTATCCCTAACCCTAACACTCTCCTAGGGCTGAGGCTAACCCTAACCCTAACACTATCCTAGGGCTGATGCTAACCCTAACCCTAACCCAAACACTATCCTAGGGTTGATGCTAACCCTAACCTTAACACTATCCTCGGGCTGATGCTAACCCTAACCCTAATCCTAACACTATCCTAGGGCTGATGCTAACCCTAACCCTAACACTATCCTAGGGCTGATGCTAACCCTAACGCTAACCCTAACACTATCCTTGAACTGATGCTAACCCTAACCCTCACCCTAACACTATCCTAGGCCTGATGATAACCCTAATCCTAACCCTAACACTATCCTAGGGTTTATGTTAACCCTAACCCTAACATTATCCTAGGGCTGATGCTAACCCTAACCCTAACCCTAACACTATCCTAGGGCGGATGCTAACCCTAACCCTAACCCTAACACTATCCTAGGGCTGATGCTAACCCTAGCACTAACACTGTCCTAGGGCTGATGCTAACCCTAACCCTAACCCTAACACTATCCTAGTGCTGATGCGAACCCTATCCCTAACTCTAACACTATCTTAGGGCTGAGGCTAACCCTAACCCTAACACTATCCTACGGCTGATGCTAACCCTAACCCTAACCCTAACACTATCCTAAGGCTGATGCTAACCCTAACACTAACATTATCCTAGGCCTGGTGCTAACCCTAACCCTAACCCTAACACTATCCTAGGGCTGATGCTAACCCTAACCCTAATACTATCCTAGGGCTGATGCTAACCCTAACCCTAACCCTAACACTATCCTAGGGCTGATTCTAACCCAAACCCTAAGACTATCCTAGGCCTGATGCTAACCCTAACCCTAACACTTACACTATCCTAGGGCTGATGCTTACCCTAACCCTAACACTAACACTATCCTAGGTCTGATGCTAACCCTAAACCTAACACTATCCTAGAGCTGATGCTAACCATAACCCTAACATTAACACTATCCTAGGGCTCATGTTAACCCTAACCATAACAATATCCTAGGGCTGATGCTAACCCTAACCCTAACCCTAACACTCTCCTAGGGCTGATGCTAACCCTAACCATAACACTATCCTAGGCCTGATGCTAACCCTAACCCTAACACTATCCTAGGCCTGATGATAACCCTAACACTAACCCTAACACTATCCTAGGCCTGATGCTAACCCTATCCCTAACCCTAACACTCTCCTAGGGCTGAGGCTAACCCTAACCCGAACACTATCCTAGGGCTGATGCTAACCCTAACCCTAACCCTAACACTATCCTAGGGTTGATGCTAACCCTAACCCTAACACTATCCTAGGGCTGATCCTAACCCTAACCCTAACCCTAACACTATCCTAGGGCTGATGCTAACCCTAACCCTAACACTATCCTAGGGCTCATGCTAACCCTAACCCTAACCCTAACACTATCCTAGGGCTGATGCTAACCCTAACCCTAACACTATCCTAGGGCTGATGCTAACCCTAACTCTAACCCTAACACTATCCTAGGGCTGATGCTAACCCTAACCCTAACACTATCCTAGGGCTGATGCTAACCCTAACCCTAACCCTAACACTATCCTAGGGCTGATGCTAACCCTAACCCTAACACTATCCTAGGGCTGATGCTAACCCTAACCCTAACCCTAACACTATCCTAGGGTTGATGCTAACCCTAACCCTAACCCTAACACTATTCTAGAGCTGATGCTAACGCTAACCCTAACCCTAACCCTAACCCTAATACTATGCTAGGGCTGATGCTAACCCTAACCCTAACCCTAACACTATCCTAGGGCTGATGCTAACCCTAACACTAACACTATCCTAGGGCTGATGCTAACCCAAACCCTAACCCTAACACTATCCTAGGGCTGATGCTAACCCTAACCCTAACTCTAACACTATCCTAGGGCTGAGGCTAACCCTAACCCTAACACTATCCTACGGCTGATGCTAACCCTAACCCTAACCCTAACGCTATCCTAAGGCTGATGCTAACCCTAACACTAACACTATCCTAGGCCTGGTGTTAACCCTAACCTTAACCCTAACACTATCCTAGGGCTGATGCTAACCCTAACCCTAATAATATCCTAGGGCTGATGCTAACCCTAACCCTAACCCTAACACTATCCTAGGGCTGATGCTAACCCTAACCCTAACCCTAACACTATCCTAGGGCTGATGATAACCCTAACCATAACAATATCCTAGGCCTGATGATATCCCTAACTCTAAACCTAACACTATCCTAGGGCTGATGCTAACCCTAACCCTAACCCTAACACTATCCTAGGGCTGATGCTAACCCTAACCCTAACACTATCCTAGGGCTGATGCTAACCCTAACCCTAACACTATCCTAGGGCTGATGCTAACCCTAACCTTAACCCTAACACTATCCTAGGGCTGATGCTAACCCTAACCCTAACACTATCCTAGGGCTGATGCTAACCCTAACCCTAACCCTAACACTATCCTAGGGCTGATGCTAACCCTAACCCTAACACTATCCTAGGGCTGATGCTAACCCTAACCCTAACCCAAACACTATCCTAGGGTTGATGCTAACCCTAACTCTAACGCTAACACTATTCTAGAGCTGATGCTAACGCTAACCCTAACCCTAACCCTAACCCTAATACTATCCTAGGGCTGATGCTAACCCTAACCCTAACCCTAACACTATCCTAGGGCTGATGCTAACCCTAACACTAACACTATCCTAGGGCTGATGCTAACCCTAACCCTAACCCTAACACTATCCTAGGGCTGATGCTAACCCTAACCCTAACTCTAACACTATCCTAGGGCTGAGGCTAACCCTAACCCTAACACTATCCTAGGGGTGATGCTAACCCTAACCCTAACCCTAACACTATCCTAGGGCTGATTCTAACCGTAACCCTAACACTATCCTAGGCCTGATGCTAACCCTAACACTTACCCTAACACTATCCTAGGGCTGATGCTAAACCTAACCATAACCCTAACACTATCCTAGGGCTGATGCTAACCCTAACCCTAACCCTAACACTATCCTAGGGCTGATGCTAACCCTAACCGTAACACTATCCTAGGCCTGATGCTAACCCTAACCCTAACACTATCCTAGGGCTGATGCTAACCCTAACCCTAACCCTAACACTATCCTAGGCCTGATGCTAACCGGATCCCTAACCCTAACACTCTCCTAGGGCTGAGGCTAACCCTAACCCTAACACTATCCTAGGGCTAATGCTAACCCTAACCCTAACCCAAACACTATCCTAGGCCTGATGCTAACCCTAACCCTAACACTATCCTAGGGCTGATGCTAACCCTAACCCTAATCCTAACACTATCCTAGGGCTGATGCTAACCCTAACGCTAACCCTAACAGTATCCTTGAACTGATGCTAACCCTAACCCTAACCCTAACACTATCCTAGGGCTGATGCTAACCCTAACCCTAACCCTAACACTATCCTAGGGCTGATGCTAACCCTAACCCTAACAATATCATAGGCCTGATGATATCCATAACGCTAAACCAAACACTATCCTAGGGCTGATGCTAACCCTAACCCTAACCCTAACACTATCCTAGGGCTGATTCTAACCGTAAACCTAACACTATCCTAGGCCTGATGCTAACCCTAACCCTTACCCTAACTCTATCCTAGGGCTGATGCTAAACCTAACCATAACCCTAACACTATCCTAGGGCTGATGCTAACCCTAACACTAACCCTAACACTATCCTAGGGCTGATGCTAACCCTAACCCTAACACTATCCTAGGCCTGATGCTAACCCTAACCCTAACACTATCCTAGGGCTGATGCTAACCCTAACCCTAACCCTAACACTATCCTAGGCCTGATGCTAACCCTATCCCTAACCCTGACACTCTCCTAGGGCTGAGGCTAACCCTAACCCTAACACTATCCTAGGGCTGATGCTAACCCTAACCCTAACCCAAACACTATCCTAGGGTTGATTCTAAACCTAACCTTAACACTATCCTAGGGGTGATGCTAATCCTAACCCTAATCCTAACACCATCCTAGGGCTGATGCTAACCCTAACCCTAACACTATCCTAGGGCTGATGCTAACCCTAACGCTAACCCTAACACTATCCTTGAAATGATGCTAACCCTAACCCTAACCCTAACACTATCCTAGGGCTGATGATAACCCTAACCCTAACCCTAACACTATCCTACGGCTGATGCTAACCCTAACCATAACACTAACACTATCCTAAGGCTGATGCTAACCCTTACACTAACACTATCCTAGGCCTGATGCTAACCCTAACCCTTACCCTAACACTATCCTAGGCCTGATGCTAACCCTAACCCTAATACTATCCTAGGGCTGATGCTAACCCTAACCCTAACCCTAACACTATCCTAGGGCTAATGCTAACCCTAACCCTAACACTATCCTAGGCCTGATGCTAACCCTAACCCTAACATTTACACTATCCTAGGGCTGATGCTTACCCTAACCCTAAGCCTAACACTATCCTAGGGCTGATGCTAACCCTAACCCTAACCCTAACACTATCCTAAGGCTGATGCTAACCCTAACACTAACACTATCCTAGGCCTGGTGCTAACCCTTACAATCACCCTAACACTATTCTAGGGCTGATGCTAACCCTAACCCTAATAATATCCTAGGGCTGATGCTAACCCTAACCTTAACACTAACACTATCCTAGGGCTGATACTAACCCTAACCCTAACCCTAACACTCTCCTAGGGCTGATGCTAACACTAACCCTAACAATATCCTAGGCCTGATGCTAACCCTAACCCTAACACTATCCTAGGGCTGATGCTAACACTAACCCTAACCCTAACACTATCCTACAGCTGATGCTAACCCTAACCCTCACCCTAACACTATCCTAAGGCTGATGCTAACCCTAACACTAACACTATCCTATGCCTGGTGCTAACCCTAACCCTAACCCTAACACTATTGTAGGGCTGATGCTAACCCTAACACTAATAATATCGTAGGGCTGATGTTAACCCTAACCCTAACTCTAACACTATCCTAGGGCTGATGCTAACCCTAACCCTAACCCTAACACTATCCTAGGGCGGATGCTAACCCTAACCCTAACCCTAACACTATCCTAGGGCTGATGCTAACCCTAACACTAACACTATCCTAGGGCTGATGCTATCCCTAACCCTAACCCTAACACTATCCTAGGGCTGATGGTAATCCTAACCCTAACTCTAACACTAT